>NW_021832536.1:112500-113790 GCF_006345805.1 Octopus sinensis | reverse complement strand
TGATAAACATATAGTGGTTACATCCTCATAACCTAGCAGTGCGGCATAAGTGACCGATAGAATAAGTACCAGACTAAGTACAAATAAGTACTGAAGTCAATTCGTTCAACAAAAAAAACCTTCTAGAGCAATGCCCCAGTATGGCCGCAGTCCAATGACTGATGCATGTAAAAGATAAACGATACTGTTATTCGTCTATTTGTTCTCCAGATTCAGGCTAAGAGCCATTTTGAGTTATTTCCCTTAGTTCGTTTTTGTATACATGTATATGTGTGCAATGTCTATATATCTGTGTGTGTGTGTGTGTGTGTGTGTGTGTGAGTGAATGCGTGGGTGCATGCGTGTATGTATTTTTATGTGTGTGTGTGTGAGTGAATGAATGCGTGTGTGTGTATGTGAATGTGTGTGTGCGTGCGTGTATGTATTTGTATGTGTGTGAGTGTGTGTGAGCGTGCGTGCGTGCGTGTATGAATTTGTATGTGTGTGAGTGCATGTGAAGCGTATGTGCGTGCGTGTATGTATTCGTATGTGTTTGAGTGTGTGTATGCGAGCGTGCGTGTATGTATTTGTATGCGTGAGAGTGTGTGTGAGGGTGCGTGTATGTATTTGTATGTGTGTGAGTGTATGTGAGCGTGCGTGCGTGCGTGTATGTATTCGTATGTGTGTGAGTGTGTGTCTAAGTGTGTGTGTGCGTGCGTGCGTGTATGTATTTGTATGTGTGTGAGTGTGTGTCTATGTGCGTGCATGCGTGTATGTGTTTGTGTGTGTGAGAGAGAGAGTGAGTGAATGCGTGTGTGTGTGCGAACGTGCGTGTATGCATTAATATGTGTGTGAGTGTGTGTGTGTGTGTGTGTGTGTGTGGTGTGTGTGTGTGTGTGTGTGCGTGCGTGTATGTATTTGTATGTCTGTGTAGATTATGCAAGAAGAAAAGGCATTATTCCAAATTTCAAGTCTTAACAGCTGTTTCCGTAATAGTGAGCATTTTCATTGTTTTTGCTTTGAGATATAATTTGAAATGTATGATATACTTATAGGCATACAATTAAAACTATTCAATTCCATCGTTTCTGTCAATGATTGCATTCCATAAGATTTCTTTCTTTCTTTACTTTACTTCATAGATTTCTTTTATGTCACCTCCTCTATTCCATAGATTACCATTATGTTCAATTTTTTCTATTCCGGGGATTTCATTTCTGCCAATTCTTCTCTTCCATAGATTTTCGTTAAAAACGAACGTGATAAATAAATATAAGAGATAAAAGAAACAATTCGTTAATTACTTTCTTG
>NW_021832536.1:7500-107500 GCF_006345805.1 Octopus sinensis | reverse complement strand
TGTGCTGGTCCATTTGTATTAGCTGTTAAGGCGAGGGCATCATCTTGTAGATGGCGAAATGTACGTTAGGAATGTCTTACCGAAGGTATCTAGGAGAAAGAGTCCAATTAGATCACAGATGCCTGCCCCATCATATGAACCCATGCTCACATCGAAAGCGCCCTCCGTGTCGGTGTTTTTACCACTTTGCATTCTCACTGAAAAGTAATGTCTTTCTAGCATGGAAGATTATATCCTTATCATTGGTACTAATTTCTATGAAGTCACTAGCGAAGATTAGGGCTTATCTAGCAGTTCTTTAGAGATAGAGGCATAAAATCAACAATATCGAATTGTGTAAACCTCGCTTTCTTATTCTTAATAGCTTTAAACCAGTCTACGACTTCTATACTATTGGACCATTGCACTAGCCTAGTATCGGTCTTAATTTTCGTATTTATTTTATCTAAAATTTCTTTGCTAATAATCCCTAGTTGGACTTGGCTGGGTTGATAAGCCACATTTAGGGTTGGAAAGGAAGTTTCTTGTGATCTTTAATAGTAATAAAGGCCTCTTTTTGGGGGAGGGTTTCTATTTTTTTATCTAATTTAGTTTAGCGGCGATGACGCTAGCTTCTTTTATTAATTTCGTTATATGTCTGTGCCCTAGCTTAGTATAATTATAGTAATGCTGTGTGAAGAGTTGTGTGTATTTGCTGTTATCTACCAGGTATATATATATATATATATATATAATATTATATATATATATATATATCACCGTGACCGACCAGGCTATCAGAAGTTGCTACACATCGCTGGTCACTATGCGCTTCGCATTGTTTTTTAGCCATCAAATGACGCCACCCCGCAGAAGAAAGAGTGAAAGTTGTGGCGATAGAGTACAGCAGGGATCGCCACCACCCCTGCCAGAGCCTCGTGGAGTTTTAGGTGTTGGGAATCGAAACCGCGAGTCCGTTGCCCTAACCACTGGGCCATGCGCCTCCACATATATATATATATATATATTATATATATATACATGTGGAGGCGCAATGGCCAGTGGTTAGCGCAGCGGACTCGCGGTTGTAGGATCGTGGTTTCGGTTCCCAGACGGGCGTTGTGAGTGCTTATTGAGCGAAAACACCTAAAGCTCCACGAGGCTTCGGCAGCAGAGGGTGGTGGTGATCCCTGCTGTACTCTTTCACCACAACTTTCTCTCACTCTTTCTTCTGTTGGTCGCTCGCTTAGCCAGGGGGGTGGCGTCATTCGAAGGCTCTAAAACAATGCGAACGCATTGTGACCAGCGATGTGTAGCAAACATCTGATGTTCTGGTCGGTCACGTGATCACGTGATATATATATATATATATATATCATATACTATAATATATATATATATATATATATATACATATATATATATATATACATATACATATATATATATATATAGGCGCAGGAGTGGCTGTGTGGTAAGTAGCTTGCTAACCAACCTCATGGTTCCGGGTTCAGTCCCACTGCGTGGCATCTTGGGCAAGTGTATTCTGCTATAGCCCCGGGCCGACCAATGCCTTGTGAGTAGATTTGGTAGACGGAAACTAAAAGAAGCCTGTCGTATATATGTATATATTTATATATATATGTGTGTGTGTGTGTGTGTGTTTGTATGTGTTTGTGTGTCTGTGTTTGTCCCCTTAACATTGCTTGACGACCGATGCTGGTGTGTTTACGTCCCCGTCACTTAGCGGTTCGGCAAAAGAGACCGACAGAATAAGTACTGGGCTTACAAAGAATAAGTCCCGCAGTCAAATGACTGAAACAAGTAAAAGAGATATACACACATATATATATACGTATATATACATATGTATATAGATATATATATGGTCATAGATCGGATGAAGGGGATTTAGAACTTAGTTTTATAGATACTTCTTTCAAAATATATATTATATATATATAATATATATATATATATATATATATTAGGATTTAAATTCTCCCTGTCCCCTTCATCCTATCCATGACCATTCCCACTTGGAAACGTTTCGAAGAACCTGAAACAAATATTAATAGCTTTACTATAAGGGAGAGTACTCTGGAATATTAATTGTAAAAGAAAAAAAAGTTTCTGAGTTATTTCCCCTTGGTATCTCTCATTGCAGTTATCAACCACGTCTATTATAATGTATTCCTCTGCGATACAAAAATGGTGGCTGGCAGAATCAGTGGATCACGGGAGAAAACATGGTGCTGAATTTATTTACGTGGCTTCTTTGTTTTAAGTACGAGTCCCGTAATGGTTCACTGTGCCTTTCTTTCAGAGTTAATCGATAAAATAAGATACCAACGAAATACATTATGACTTCTATAAATCACCTCTCTCTCTCTCTCTCTTTCTTTCATCTCATCGAAATTTCAAGCTTCGTGCTTATGTTAGACACGGCATTCTTTCCCTTAACCCCTTTGGTTAATATTTTATTCCGGTGAGCCCCCAGAGTCATTCCTTGTTTAAAAACTAGTTTTATAGAAACTTCTTTCAAAATTCCTATTTTGCTTTTCACACATTAACTTGTGTAGGTTGAACTGTGTCAAATATCAGAGAAAGAAACTTAGTTGTGTCCTACAATACATACCAACACATACATCTAAAGCAGGGGTTCTCGACCATTTTTTACCTATGGACCCTTTTAATCATTATTTTATTATTTTACAATTGCAGCGTGGAAGGTGTTTGTAAGCCATTTAAGAAACACACAAAAGCCGTTCGATTCACTTCAACATTTAAGTTTAATTTGTCAAAATGTTTTCGTCGCTATAAGACCGCGACCTGTTCACTGACAAAAATCCGTGCTGCAGACAAATTAAACTTAAATGTTGAAGTGAATCGAACGGCTTCTGTGTGTTTCTTAAATGGCTTACAAACACCTTCCACGCTGCAATTGTTTTCGTTCCAGCACACGATCTCAGATCAAGTCACTTGCTATGCAAGTACATCTCCGTAATTTATTATTTTATTTTATTATTATTATTTTAATCGACTCACAAGGCTTTGGTCAGCTCGAGGCTATAGTAGAAGACACTTGCCGAAGGTGCCACGCAGCAGGACTGAACTCGGAACCATGTAGTTGGTAAGCAAGCTACTTACCACACAGCCATTTAATATTTAGAACTTAGTTTTATAGAAACTTCTTTCAAAATCCCTTTTTTGTTTTCCAGACATTAATTTGTGTAGGTTGAACTATATAAAATGTCAGAGAAAGAAACCTAGCAGTTTTTTGCAATACATACCAATTTTTTCAGGGGCCCTTCCAATACTTGACCAATTTTTTCAAGGGCCTTTCCAATACATACCAATTTTTTCAAGGGCCCTTCCAATACATAACCAATTTTTTCAGGGACCCTTGCAATACATAACCAATTTTTTCAAGGGCCCTTCCAATACATAACCAATTTTTTCAAGGGCCCTTCCAATACATAACCAATTTTTTCAGGGACCCTTCCAATACATACCAATTTTTTCAGGGACCCTTGCAATGCATAACCAATTTTTTCAGGGACCCTTGCAATACATAACCAATTTTTTCAGACACCCTTGCAATACATAACCAATTTTTTCAGGGACCCTTGCAATACATAACCAATTTTTTCAGACACCCTTGCAATACATAACCAATTTTTTCAGGGACCCTTGCAATACATAACCAATTTTTTCAGGGACCCTTGCAATACATAACCAATTTTTTCAGGGACCCTTGCAATACATAACCAATTTTTTCAGGGACCCTTGCATTACATAACCAATTTTTCAGGGACCCTTGCAAACATAACCAATTTTTTCAGGGACCCTTGCAATACATAACCAATTTTTTCAGACACCCTTGCAATACATAACCAATTTTTTCAGGGACCTTTGCAATACATAACCAATTTTTTCAGGGGCCCTTCCAATACATACCAATTTCTTCATGGATCTTTTACTCTTTTACTTGTTTCAGTCATTTGACTGTCACCATGCTTTTAATCGAGCAAATCGATCCCAGGACTTATTGTAAGCCTAGTACTTATTCTATCGGTCTCTTTTGCTGAATGCCCTGTGGCTCTGATGCCTTTCCAAATGTTTAATATAAGTGAAGTAACTTCAATTGAAGTTTATATCATAGTTAGGGTTTACATCAACTGGTAAAGGCTTCCATCATGCTATAACAATTCAAGGGGAACACTAACATAAGTTGTGTCTGGGGAGAGTCATTTTCTTTTTGTGCTTTATAATGTAACGGATCTTTTCGGTTTGAACGGCAGTTTTTTCTAGCAGTGTCATATGAAATTGTCACCCATAATTATGACCTTAGTATCGATCTATTGCATTTCAATCTGTTTTAGGGTTAGGGTTAGGGATGGGGGAAAGGGTATCTTTTTTTTTCTTCAGAAATGTAAATAAACCCAATCTGTTTCTTAAACGAGGGACATATTCATACGGCACAGAATGTTTTCATCTCAATAGACGTCATTGATTGGGTGAAATTGCAGAAATTGAAGAAAAAAACACAAATATCTTACAAACTATAGAATTTTCTCAATAAGGCCAAGAGAAAAAGATGTTTTATGAACACATCCTACCAGTATACGAAGTTTAAAAGTGTTTAGTTACGTGGAAATTATTTTAAAAAACTGCCGTTCAAACCGAAAAGATCCAATGTAACACACTCACCGGTAAAATTTCCACTTATTTCTTATTTTTATTGTCCTAAAATTTTCGTTGCATCTTGACTATTGAAAAGGTTGCATGACGCAACGAAAATTTTAGGACAATAAAAATAGGAAACACGTGGAAATTTTACCGGTGAGTGTGTTAAATAATAAGGCACAAAAAGAGAATTACTCTCCCCAGACACAACAGAATATGCTTCAACACACGAACTCACATAAAGAATCTTGCAAACCAAATCCAAAACAGAACATAAGTTGTCTCCCTTTAAAATCTCCACATTGAAATATATGAATCGCTGGTAAGTGGAACACTATTCCAGTATGCAACCATATCATACGAATTAAGTATATTAAAGGCTTATACGTCCACATTGTGTCTCGCCTACTTTTCTATCTTCGATCACATGGTTTACGTAGACATCATGGATCGCTTAGCTTAACGGTACAGAGCGCTTATCTGTAATTTGAGAGGTACGGGGTTCGATTCTATGTAACGGCTTCCTAAACGTCTTTTTTTTTTTTTTTTTTTTTGTAATGTACCTGATAACTGTACAGTCGTGGCCAAAAATTTGAAACATTTTTTTCTTGAATTAAAATTATGATCAGTCGCAGGAGTGGCTGTGTGGTAAGTAGCTTGCTTACCAACCACATGGTTCCGCTTTCAGTCCCACTGCATGGCACCTTGGGCAAGTGTCTTCTACTATAGCCTCGGGCCGACCAAAGTCTTCAGGAGTGGATTTGGTTGACGGAAACTGAAAGAAGCCTTTCGTATATATGTATATATATGTGTGTGTGTGTTTGTCTCCCTAGCATTGCTTGACAACCGATGCTGGTGTGTTTACGTCCCCGTCACTTAGCGGTTCGGCAAAAGGGACCGATAGAATAAGTACTGGGCTTACAAAGAATAAGTCCCGGGGTTGATTTGCTCGACTAAAGGCGGTGCTCCAGCATGGCCGCAGTCAAATGTCTGAAACAAGTTAAAGAGTAAAAGAGTAAGTACAATTCAATTCAAATATAAACAATGTATGTATTTGTGCAGTTACAATAAAATTTCTAATTCTCAAACCTGTTCCAAACTTTTGGCCAAATAAAATGTTGCAAATAAAATGCAGTAATTCCTTGCCATATAGCGCAGGAGTGGCTGTGTGGTAAGTAGCTTGCTAACCAACTACATTGTTCCGGGTTCAGTCCCACTGCGCGGCATCTTGGGCAAGTGTCTTCTGCTATAGCCCCGGGCCGACCAATGCCTTGTGAGTGGATTTGGTAGACGGAAACTGAAAGAAGCCTGTCGTATATATGTATATATATATATATATTATATATATAATATGCGTGTGTATATTTGTGTGTCTGTGTTTGTCTCCCCAACATCGCTTGACAACCGATGCTGGTGTGTTTACGTCACCGTCACTTAGCGGTTCGGCAAAAGAGACCGATAGAATAAGTACTGGGCTTACAAAGAGTAAGTCCAGGGGGTCGATTTGCTCGACTAAAGGCGGTGCTCCAGCATGGCCGCAGTCAAATGACTAAAACAAGTAAAAGAGTACTGGTTCAACTCTGCGGAGTTTTACCCATCGTGGAGAGTTTTGGAACATAACACCTGTGATAGTCGAGGCATTACTGTACACCTTTCAGTATTTAATATAATAATTCTAATTTTTAGACCTATGTTCCAAACTTTTGGCCAAGTAGTAATATTAGCACACCGGATGAATTGCTTAGCAGTATTTCATCTGCCACTACATTCTGAGTTCAAACTCCACCAAGGTCGACTTCACCTTTCATCCTTTCAGGCTCAAAAAAAATTAAGTACCAGTAAAATACTGGGGTCGATGTAATTGACTAGTCCCCACCACCACAAATTTCAGGTCCTGTACTTATAGTAGAAAGGATTATTATTATTATTATCATTGAGTGAGAGAGCAGTTCATGCCATCAAAGTGACACTGGGGTAAAATATACGAAGCCCAATATACCCATCATGACTACCCGTCTGATAAGGGTACACCAGGCACATGCATCACAACCATATGTGCGCGACATGGTGATCTCATATCAACATAAACAGCACATGACCTTGCAGGTGGCAGCCCGTTAGAATTTTCTTCAGGTTGAGTAGCCCATCCCGTTCAAAAGGTCCCTGAATAAGGGTTGTTTAAGGATGTTGAACGAAACACCCATGTTTCCAGAGGTGAATTATTCAAACCCCAAACAATCCCTCTCAACACATGGCTATGATGCTCCCCCACTACTTCTGCTCGTGATCAGAGATGCACATATCGTCAGCCACTAAGGGACATGCTCAACTGGTTAAAGTCAAACAACTGGCAAACATATCTGTGGTATTGAGCAGAATATGTGCTGTAGCCCATCTTTTTTATTATTATTATTATTATTATTATTATTATTATTATTATTAAATATTCATTAATACTTTTATATACTCAATTACAAAATTTAAGTCGATCAGCTGAAGCAAACACACAAGTCATGTAATACAAACACACACACACACACACAAATACACACACACACACACACACACACGCGCGCGCAAATACATATTCTGCACACTCTGTAATGACAAGGACCGAAAGAGGCAATTATTCCGTTTAATATCAAAATAGTTTCCATTTACTGGATTTTTATATCAAAATTTTATGCCTTAAATTAACAATTTTTATAATGAATAAGAAACCATTAATACTTTTTTTTATTTTATATTTAATAATTAACTTTCTCATTTTTAGGCTAAGTAGATAGTGTCTACCTTGCCAAGACAGGTAGCACATCACCACCACCACCACCACCACCACCACCACCATCATCATCGTTATTTTAACATCCACTTTACAGTGCTTGCATGGCTCGGACGGAGTTTATTGAGGCCAATTTTCTATGGCCAGATACCCTTCCTGTTGCCAACCCTCACTTTGTTTCCAAACAAGCTAACCCCCCCCCCCGTGAGCAAATAAGCTTTCAAAGAATATTGGAAAATAACTAACACTGCTTGTATGACAGTGACACTCGTTTACAACAATCAAACAAGGCCTAAACAAGGAGACACAAACATGTGTGCTGCACACACACACACACACACACACACACACACACATATATAGAAACATACATATAAAGACCCCCTTTGGTCATGAATGGGCATGGGATTGCACCTAGAAAGTTCCTCTCTAAGGCACTGATCCAACCAAAAAAGTTAATTTTTTGGCTCAAAAAGCAAAAAGCAAAGCCATGTAGGGGGACATGGAATTATGTACAGGGTGGTGTTTATGTAAAGAGTTCAGGCCACTTGAGGTCAAGGGAGACTTCGAACTGAGCGGTCGTCGGCATCTTCACCATCTCGTCCGGCAGCTTATTCCACAGATCCGCAACCCGCAAGCTACTTACCACACAGCCACAAGTATGTGTGTGTGTATAAATATATATATATGCACACATGTATGTATGCATGTATACACACACACACACACACATGGGAAGAGACAGCACTTTAAATAGACAGCTGAAGTCCATTGCTACAAGTTCCTGAGAATACAAAGAAATAAAAATGGAGACAGAAGCCCAAAAATAATGTTAATGTGAAGTTTCAGTTTTCAAAACAATGAGTCACAGGTTCAATACTAGTCTGCAATAAAAGTTTACATATCTTCTAAATGGCCGTGTCATTGAATCAGTATGTTAAATTAAAATGGGACTCAAATGAGTTTTCTGAGCCAAGGCTTGACGCCAGGGTTTGAGGCTCAAATATGTATTGAACCAATGCAAAAATATAATCTCTTTTGTTCATTTTAACCCTTTTGGTACCAACCTGCCTCAGATTGCCCTTGGTACTATGGCACAAACTTGCTCTTTTTTAATTGTTGTAATTAAAATCTTCCATCAAAACCTCATTCTCTTTTACTCTTTTACTTGTTTCAGTCATTTGACTGCAGCCATGCTGGAGCACTGCCTTTTTAATCGAGCAAATCGACCCCGGGACTCATTCTTTGTAAGCCCAGTACTTATTCTATCGGACCCCTTTGCCGAATCGCTAAGTGACGGGGACACAAACTCACCAGCATCGGTTGTCAAGCAATGCTAGGGGGACAAACACACACACACACACACACACACATACATACATATATATATATATACATATATACGACAGGCTTCTTTCAGTTTCCGTCTACCAAAACCACTCACAAGGCTTTGGTCGGCCCGAGGCTATAGTAGAAGACACTTGCCCAAGGTGCCGCGCAGTGGAACTGAACCCATAACCATGTGGTTGGTAAGCAAGCTACTTACCACACAGCCACTCTGTTCATTTATGTTCCAAACTCTAGCTTTAATCCTTTTGCATTTAAACTGACAATATCCAGCTCAAATATTTGATCTGTTTTATGCTCAAACCAACCAGATGAGGCTTCTCGCATTTATCCAGTAATGTCCTTCTAAAAATTTGCTATAGTCACAGGAGTGGCTGTGCGGTAAGTAGCTTGCTAACCAACCACGTGGTTCCGGGTTCAGTCCCACTGCGTGGCATCTTGGGCAAGTGTCTTCTGCTATAGCCCCGGGCCGACCAATGCCTTGTGAGTGGATTTGGTAGACGGAAACTGAAAGAAGCCTGTCGTATATATGTATATATATACATATATATATGCGTGTGTGTGTTTGTGCGTCTGTATTTGTCCCCCCTAGCATTGCTTGACAACCGATGCTGGTGTGTTTACGTCCCCGTCACTTAGCGGTTCGGCAAAAGAGTCCGATAGAATAAGTACTGGGCTTACAAAGAATAAGTCCCGGGGTTGATTTGCTCGACTAAAGGCGGTGCTCCAGCATGGCCGCAGTCAAATGACTGAAACGAGTAAAAGAGTAAAAGAGTATTACATCAAGTTCTTGAAGCTATGAGGTAAAATATGAATTAATTCAAAACAAGGTGAATAAATAAGCATTACATTTGACAGAAAATAATGTAACTGCTAAAGGGTTAATAATGAAAATGTCATTTCAGTGGTTAGAGCGTCGAGCTTACGATCGTGAGGTTGTGAGTTCGAATCCCGGACCGAGCTGTGTGTTGTGTTCTTGAGCAAGACACTTTATTTTATATTGCTCCAGTTCACTCAGCTGTAGAAATGAGTTGCGACGTCACAGGTGCCAAGCTGTATCGACCCCTTTGCCTTTCCCTTGGGTAACATTGGTGGCGTGGAGAGGGGAGGCTGGTATGCATGGGCGACTGCTGGTCTTCCATAAAAACAACCTTGCCCAGACTTGTGCCTGGGAGGGGAACTTTCTAGGTGAAAATCCATGGTGGTTTATGACCGAAGGGGGTTTCAATAATAATAAAATGTCACAGGTGCCAAGCTGTATCGGCCCCTTTGCCTTTCCCTTGGATAACACAGGTGGCGTGGAGAGGGGAGGCCGGTATGCATGGGCGACTGCTGGTCTTCCATAAACAGCCTTGCTCAGACTTGTGCCTGGGAGGGGAACTTTCTAGGTGCAATCACATGGTCTGTGTCGTGACCGAAGGGGGTCTCAGATTTTAGTTATTTCTTCATTATTTTCAAATCTATTTGAAACAAAGGCAGAGTATTTCAATAGAAAAATGGTAACAAAAGGGTAAATGGCAAGTCAGAACTGGAGACAAAAAAAAAATAAGAGACGTCAACCTCCAGTCCTTACGAGGGACTTGAGAAATGAAAATCAAGTACCCTCTGTTTGTAGGATGTCCCAAAAGATGCAACGTTATCTGTGAACTGATAGAAATGTCTTTGGTGAAATTGGAGTTTAGGCAGGGTCAGAACTGGAGACAAAACAAAAAAATAAGAGACATTAACCTCCAGTCCTTACGAGGGACTTGAGAAATGAAACTCAAGTACCCTCTGTTTGTAGGACGTCTCAAAAGATGCAATGTTATCTGGGAACTGATAGAAATGTCTTTGGTGAAATTGGAGTTTTGGCAGGAATCAGCAAGAAGAAGAAGTGGTTGATGAAGTTTCGTCTTCTATGTTAAAAATGGCAATTTCAGGTGGGAAAACACTTTGGGCACCACACTGCGTACAGGATGAATGACCGGCGGTCATGTCTCCCATGGCTAAATTCGTCCCTTGTGGGCCATCGTTGTCTTGTACAGATCCCGGCAATAAAGAATTCGCTGTGAAAATAGCAAAGTTTGTCACTCTTTTAGATTTTGTTTCTGTCTTGTGGATTTTATGAATGTTCAATTCCGAATTTGGTTTCATCGAAGAAATAGACAGAGCATCAGCGCTGCTGTTTCGGTCGAGAGAGAAATGGATGCTCTGAGCCGAAGCCCGACTGATACCAGACGTATCACTACCACGACGCTTGTGTCTTTTACTGCTCCGAAGGAACTCCTGTGCCCCTTTCTGCATGGCTAAAACCAAAGGGGTCAACTGAGGTTTGACACGGTTGTTAGAAAAACGTTTCTTCTTCTTCTTTTTCTTCTTCAGTTTTTGATCGTTCCCATCATCTATTTTCTCCCCATCACTGTTTTCCATGGAAAATATCCGTGACGTCACTGATGCGACATCTATAATGAGGAGAGACGGGCAGAATAAAAATTAAAATATAATTAAAAATTGTGTTATTAAACTAACTCTGTTATTGTCAGTAAAAATTTAATGGAGAATAAAAATTAAAATATAATTAAAAGTTATGTTATTAACAGTTAAAATTTAATGGAGAATAACAATTAAAATATAATTAAAAATTGTTATTAAACTAACTTTGTTATTGTCAGTAAAAATTTAATGGAGAATAAAAATTAAAATATAATTAAAAATTACGTTATTAAACTAACTCTGTTATTGTCAGTAAAAATATAATTAAAAATTATGTTATTAAACTAACTCTGTTATTATCAGTTAAAATTTAATGGAGAATAACAATTAAAATATAATTAAAATTTATGTTATTAAACTAACTCTGTTATTGTCAGTAAAAATATAATTAAAAATTATGTTATTAAACTAACTCTGTTATTGTCAGTAAAAATTTAATGGAGAATAAAAATTAAAATATAATTAAAAATTACGTTATTAAACTAACTCTGTTATTGTCAGTAAAAATATAATTAAAAATTATGTTATTAAACTAACTCTGTTATTATCAGTTAAAATTTAATGGAGAATAAAAATTAAAATATAATTAAAAGTTATGTTATTAAACTAACTCTGTTATTGTCAGTTAAAATTTAATGGAAAATAAAAATTAAAATATAATTAAAAATTATGTTATTAAACTAACTCTGTTATTGTCAGTAAAAATTTAATGGAAAAGAAAAATTAAAATATAATTAAAAATTGTTATTAAACTAACTCTGTTATTGTCAGTTAAAATTTAATGGAGAATAAAAATTAAAATATAATTAAAAATTGTTATTAAACTAACTCTGTTATTGTCAGTTAAAATTTAATGGAGAATAAAAATTAAAATATAATTAAAAATTATGCTATTAAACTAACTTTGTTATTGTCAATTAAAATTTAATGGAGAATAAAAATTAAAATATAATTAAAAGTTATGTTATTAAACTAACTCTGTTATTGTCAGTAAAAATTTAATGGAGAATAAAAATTAAAATATAATTAAAAATTGTTATTAAACTAACTCTGTTATTGTCAGTAAAAATTTAATGGAGAATAAAAATTAAAATATAATTAAAAATTATTTTATTAAACTAACTTTGTTATTATCAGTTAAAATTTAATGGAGAATAACAATTAAATTATAATTAAAAATTATGTTATTAAACTAACTCTGTTATTGTCAGTTAAAATTTAATGGAGAATAAAAATTAAAATATAATTAAAAATTGTTATTAAACTAACTTTGTTATTGTCAGTAAAAATTTAATGGAGAATAAAAATTTAAATATAATTAAAAATTGTTATTAAACTAACTCTGTTATTGTCAGTTAAAATTTAATGGAGAGCCAAAGGGAGAGCCAAAGGGAAAGGGCTTGTGATAAATAGGGGACAGTAGAAAATAGAGAACTGTAGACAGAGTATTGTTGATATGGGATTGTTGATAGGGTAACATATGTTGGGTATTGTAAACAGGGTTTTTAGAAAGTGTGTTGCTAAGGCATATAATTCAGCCCGTTTATTTAGCCAGTTAAGAAAGGATCTGAGAATTCCTGATGAGCTCTTTCCTTAAAAAAAATACCTTGCTCTCCCTTGAATTTTGAAAGAACACCTAGGACCCAAAAAGCAATTTTGTTCCACTTTGAAAACTTAATCTTGGAAGTCTTGGGTATTGTAAACAGGGGAGAGTTAGATTAAGAAATGTAGGTTAGGAGTTGTAGATAGGGGTGTTGTAGGCCATTTATTGTTAACAGGATATTGTGGGCATAGTGGTATCAGTATGGTATCATAGAAATTATAACTGTCGCTCATAAGTAAATATCATCTGATGGCATGCACCATGCATCCACTAAGTGTTTTAAGTGCTTGTGCAGTCATGAGCAAACATGGTACAACACTCCCAAAAGACGGTGAGCTGGCAGAAACGTTAGCACGCCGGGCGAAATGCCTAGCCATATTTCGTCTGCCGTTACGTTCTGAGTTCAAATTCCGCCGAGGTCAATTTTGCCTTTCATCCTTTCAGGGTCGATAAATTAAGTACCAGTTACGCATTGGGGTCGATATAATTGACTTAATCCGTTTGTCTGTCCTTGTTTGTCCTCTCTTTTAATTTATGTCTAAATAAAAGATGGGATGGCCACAGCTGGAACATCTTTGAACAGATTTGTTAGATTAGAGCTGATCAGAAGTTACACAAGAGAGAGAATACATTTGTTAATCTAGCCCTAGATAGACAATGTCTGAATAAAAGATAGGATGGTCAAATCTGGAACACCTTTGATCATAGATCTGCTGGGTTAGGCTGACTCGGGGTTAAAAGACAACAAAAATAAGCCAAATTTTTTTTTTTTTTTTTTTGCTTGAAATAATAATGTCGACCAAAATACACACCAGAGTCCGAATATCTCCTCAGGGTTCCGGCCATGGGCTGAAACATACCTCCACGTCTTCGAACCAATTTTGGCATGTTGGCAGCAAACTCAGAAGAAACATCTCCGGAGCTGACACTATTTAAATCAAACTTCATCCCTGAAAAACATGGAAAAACGAAAACGTTGACAAGAATCCTAGCATTTATTTCTTTTCACGAAATATCAAAAATGAGTGATTATTATATAAAAAGAGAAAAGGGCTCTCTATCCCCCTTTTGACCAGAGTAGAGAGGGAAAGTGCTGTCTCCTAGCAAATTCATTGAAAGGTGGGTGAATGTCGGAAGAATGGCCAGTGTGAAGGGACCAATTCTGAGGATACACCTGTGACAAAAAAGGTAAATATAAAAGGAGAAAGGGGCTCACTACCCCACTTTTGACCAGGCTCCCATGGCTTTTATGGGTTTTTCCACGAGTAACCTTTCGAAGCGCCTCCCCCTATTGGGAGTTTTTACTTGTTATATTTTCGTTGTTATCTCTGGAATTTTTACACGGACTTTTCTAACGGACAAAACCCTTTTTGTAACTTTCGTCCTGTATTTTGTCCTTAAATGTTTTATTTGATTTTTGTTAGCCCTTGTGGCCAATAAACGAGAATTAATTAATTAATTTGTTGTTGTTGTTAGTGGTGGTGGTGGTGGTGGTGAGCTGGTAGAATCGTTAGCATGCCGGGCAAAATGCTTAGCTGTATTTCGTCCATCTTTACATTCTGAGATCAAATCCCGTCATGGTCAACTTTGCTTTTCATCCTTTTGGGGTCGATGAAATAAGTACCAGTTGAGTACTGGGGTCAATGTGATTGACTTAGTCCCTCCCAAATTTCAGGCCTAGTGCCTATAGTAGAAAAGATGATTATTATTATTATTATTATTACTATTATCATTATTATTATTATTATTATTATTATTATTATTATTATTATTATTGAGTGAGAGAGCAGTGCATGCCATCAAAGTGACACAGGGGTAAAATATACAAAGCCCAATATACCCATCATGACTACCTGTCTGATAAGGGTACACTACGTGCATGTATGTATGAGTGTGTGTGTGTGTGTGTGTGGTGTGTGTGTGTGTGTGTGTGTGTGTGTGTGTGTGTGCGTGCATGTGTGTGTGTGTGTATCTATGTATGTCTATATAAGTGGTGCTGAAAAGTTCCTGGCCTTAAGGGTATCACCCAACCTTCTGAGTTCTTTCACTGGGCTTTGAGAAACTGAAGGACTGCTGCAACAAGTTTGTGAATCTGAGAAGGGAATATATTGAATAAAACCATAATTAACAGATCTTCCTGAGTTGGCTTTTACCCAAAGCCAAGAATCTTTTCAGCACCCCATCATATATATATATATATATATATATATATATATATATATATATATACAGATAAAGGGTGAAATATAATTAATTTAATAAAATCAATAAATTTCACCTAGTAGTATTTTTGGTATGGAAAAGGACCATATTCAGTAAAAATTTATATAATTATAATAATAAGGGTTTTTTGCAACAAGTTGCTTAAAGCACATATCGAAAATATTAGAAATAGCAGTCAAAGGGCTACTATTTCTTTTACTACAAAAATAAGTCTCCACAGGCTTGTGGTTTAAGCAACTTGTTGCAAAAAACCCTTATCATTATAATTATATATAAAGACTAGCAGTATCACCTGGCGTTGCTCGAGTTTGTAAGGGAAATAACTATATAAGCATTTTTAGAGAGTTATTTCCCTTATATAACCCGAGCAAAAATCATTAAAAATGCGGAAAAATGATGGTAAATTTTTTTTTTAATTGTAAACTCATCGTAGACGCGCACTAATACCCAGAAGTGCTCGATATGAATGACTATAAGATACCCGCTTTTGGTTAAACTGCACCGCAAAATGTGGGAGTAGTTAGGAATCTAAACCGGAGGAGACAGAGTCTCACACACACAACTTCAATTTTATATATAAAGATTATGGAGGGGGAACACTAAGCAGTGAAGTGTAGAAATGTGATGTTATTACCAGTTCCAATATGTGCATGGCACATTTGGACTTGTAAATAAGCATATATCCACTTATGAATGCCTTTCCTCCCTTGGACACAAAGACCTGTTGAGGCAAGCAAAGTCGATATAGAACCTCATCCGACGACAGGCACCCATGCCAACCCCCTTTGCTTGCAAAGACATGTTGGGGCAAGCGAAATCGAATTGAACCAGCCAGGATCCCTGGTCTGGTGGTACGTAAAAAGCACTATCCGACTCGTGGCCGATGCCAGCACCGCCTCGACTGGCTTCCGTGCCGGTGGCACGTAAAATACACCAATCCGACCATGGCCGTTGCCAGCCTCGCCTGGCACCTGTGTAGGTGGCACGTAAAAAGCACCCACTACACTTACGGAGTGGTTGGCGTTAGGAAGGGCATCCAGCTGTAGAAACACTGCCAGATAAGACTGGGCCTGGCGCAGCCTTCTGGCTTCCCAGATCCCCGGTCGAACCGTCCAACCCATGCTAGCATGGAGAACGGACGTTAAACGATGATGAACACACACACACACCTACATATACACGCATACACACTGACTGAGTGACACACCTTACCTAAGGGGTCATCATGGGTGCTGTAGAAACTGATGGAAAAGCGACCACTGTTTATTTCCTTCCTCTTAGCAAATGCTTTAGCAATCATTTTGTGCCGTTTCAGCTTCACCGTACGACTGGATGGTTTACGGAATACTCTACAATAGAAACAACATGTTTAGTGACCTCTCATACTGACACAAGGTCATAAGTTTTCAATAACACAAGGTCATGAGGTTACAAAAGGTTACAATGACACAAGGCCACAGGTTGCAATGTCACAAGGTTACAATTTTTCAATAACACAATGTCATGAGGTTACAAAAGGTTACAATGACACAAGGCCACAAAGGTTACAATGTCACAAGGTTACAATGTCACAAGTTACAATGTCACAAGGTTACAAGTTTTCAATAACACAAGGTCATGAGGTTACAAAAGGTTACAAGTCACAAGGTTGCAATGTCACAAGGTTACAAGTTTTCAATAACACAAGGTCATGAGGTTACAAAAGGTTACAAGTCACAAGGTTGCAATGTCACAAGGTTACAAGTTTTCAATAAAAACACAAGGTCATGAGGTTACAAAAGGTTACAATGACACAAGGCCACAAGGTTGCAATGTCACAAGGTTACAATGTCACAAGGTTACAAGTTTTCAATAACACAAGGTCATGAGGTTACAAAAGGTTACAAGTCACAAGGTTGCAATGTCACAAGGTTACAAGTTTTCAATAACACAAGGTCATGAGGTTACAAAAGGTTCCAAGTCACAAGGTTGCAATGTCACAAGGTTACAAGTTTTCAATAACACACAGGTCATGAGGTTACAAAAGGTTACAATGACACAGGCCACAAGGTTGCAATGTCACAAGGTTACAATGTCACAAGGTTACAAGTTTTCAATAACACAAGGTATGAGGTTACAAAAGGTTACAAGTCACAAGGTTGCAATGTCACAAGGTTACAAGTTTTCAATAACACAAGGTCATGAGGTTACAAAAGGTTACAAGTCACAAGGTTGCAATGTCACAAGGTTGCAATGTCAAAAGGTTACAAGTTTTCAATACACAAGGTCATGAGGTTACAAAAGGTTACAATGACACAAGGCCACAAGGTTGCAATGTCACAGGTTACAAGTTTTCAATAACACAAGGTCATGAGGTTACAAAAGGTTACAGTCACAAGGTTGCAATGTCACAAGGTTACAAGTTTTCAATAACACAAGGTCATGAGGTTCAAAAGGTTACAAGTCACAAGGTTGCAATGTCACAAGGTTACAAGTTTTCAATAACACAAGGTCATGAGGTTACAAAAGGTTACAAGTCACAAGGTTGCAATGTCACAAGGTTACAAGTTTTCAATAACACAGGTCATGAGGTACAAAAGGTTACAAGTCACAAGGTTGCAATGTCACAAGGTTACAAGTTTTCAATAACACAGATCATGAGGTTACAAAAGGTTACAAGTCACAAGGTTACAATGACACAAGGCCACAAGGTTGCAATGTCACAAGGTTACAAGTTTTCAATAACACAAGTCATGAGGTTACAAAAGGTTACAAGTCACAAGGTTGCAATGTCACAAGGTTACAAGTTTTCAATAAACAAGGTCATGAGGTTACAAAAGGTTACAAGTCACAAGGTTGCAATGTCACAAGGTTAGAAGTTTTCAATAACACAAGGTCATGAGGTTACAAAAGGTTACAAGTCACAAGGTTGCAATGTCACAAGTTAGAAGTTTTCAATAACACAAGGTCATGGGTTACAAAAGGTTACAAGTCACAAGGTTGCAATGTCACAAGGTTACAAGTTTTCAATAACACAAGGTCATGAGGTTACAAAAGGTTACAAGTCACAAGGTTGCAATGTCACAAGGTTACAAGTTTTCAATAACACAAGGTCATGAGGTTACAAAAGGTTACAAGTCACAAGGTTGCAATGTCACAAGGTTAGAAGTTTTCAATAACACAAGGTCATGAGGTTACAAAAGGTTACAAGTCACAAGGTTGCAATGTCACAAGGTACAAGTTTTCAATAACACAAGGTCATGAGGTTACAAAGGTTACAAGTCACAAGGTTGCAATGTAACAAGGTTACAAGTTTTCAATAACACAAGGTCATGAGGTTACAAAGGTTACAAGTCACAAGGTTGCAATGTCACAAGGTTACAAGTTTTCAATAACACAAGGTCATGAGGTTACAAAAGGTTACAAGTCACAAGGTTGCAATGTCACAAGGTTACAAGTTTTCAATAACACAAGGTCATGAGGTTACAAAAGGTTACGAGTCACAAGGTTCCAATGACACAAGGCCACAAGGTTGCAATGTCACAAGGTTACAAGATTTCAATAACACAAGGTCATGAGGTTACAAAATGTTACAAGTTACAAGGTTACAATGACACAAGGCCACAAGGTTGCAATGTCACAAGGTTACAAGTTTTCAATAACACAAGGTCATGAGGTTACAAAAGGTTACAAGTCACAAGGTTGCAATGTCACAAGGTTACAAGTTTTCAATAACACAAGGTCATGAGGTTACAAAAGGTTACAAGTCACAAGGTTGCAATGTCACAAGGTTACAAGTTTTCAATAACACAAGGTCATGAGGTTACAAAAGTTACAAGTCACAGGTTGCAATGTCACAAGGTTACAAGTTTTCAATAACACAAGGTCATGAGGTTACAAAAGGTTACAATGACACAAGGCCACAAGTTGCAATGTCACAAGGTTACAATGTCACAAGTTACAAGTTTTCAATACACAAGGTCATGAGGTTACAAAAGGTTACGAGTCACAAGGTTACAATGACACAAGGCCACAAGGTTGCAATGTCACAAGGTTACAAGTTTTCAATAACACAAGGTCATGAGGTTACAAAGGTTACAAGTCACAAGGTTGCAATGTCACAAGGTTACAAGTTTTCAATAACACAAGGTCATGAGGTTACAAAAGGTTACAAGTCACAAGGTTGCAATGTCACAAGGTTACAAGTTTTCAATAACACAAGGTCATGAGGTTACAAAAGGTTACAAGTCACAAGGTTGCAATGTCACAAGGTTACAAGTTTTCAATAACACAAGGTCATGAGGTTACAAAAGGTTACAATGACACAAGGCCACAAGGTTGCAATGTCACAAGGTTACAATGTCACAAGGTTACAAGTTTTCAATAACACAAGGTCATGAGGTTACAAAAGGTTACGAGTCACAAGGTTACAATGACACAAGGCCACAAGGTTGCAATGTCACAAGGTTACAAGTTTTCAATAACACAAGGTCATGAGGTTACAAAAGGTTACAAGTCACAAGGTTGCAATGTCACAAGGTTACAAGTTTTCAATAACACAAGGTCATGAGGTTACAAAAGGTTACAAGTCACAAGGTTGCAATGTCACAAGGTTACAAGTTTTCAATAACACAAGATCATGAGGTTACAAAAGGTTACGAGTCACAAGGTTACAATGACACAGGCCACAAGGTTGCAATGTCACAAGGTTACAAGTTTTCAATAACACAAGGTCATGAGGTTACAAAAGGTTACAATGACACAAGGCCACAAGGTTGCAATGTCACAAGGTTACAAGTTTTCAATAACACAAGGTCATGAGGTTACAAAAGGTTACAAGTCACAAGGTTGCAATGTCACAAGGTTACAAGTTTTCAATAACACAAGATCATGAGGTTACAAAAGGTTACGAGTCACAAGGTTACAATGACACAAGGCCACAAGGTTGCAATGTCACAAGGTTACAAGTTTTCAATAACACAAGGTCATGAGGTTACAAAAGGTTACAAGTCACAAGGTTGCAATGTCACAAGGTTACAAGTTTTCAATAACACAAGGTCATGAGGTTACAAAAGGTTACAAGTCACAAGGTTGCAATGTCACAAGGTTACAAGTTTTCAATAACACAAGATCATGAGGTTACAAAAGGTTACGAGTCACAAGGTTACAATGACACAAGGCCACAAGGTTGCAATGTCACAAGGTTACAAGTTTTCAATAACACAAGGTCATGAGGTTACAAAAGGTTACAATGACACAAGGCCACAAGGTTGCAATGTCACAAGGTTACAAGTTTTCAATAACACAAGGTCATGAGGTTACAAAAGGTTACGAGTCACAAGGTTACAATGACACAAGGCCACAAGGTTGCAATGTCACAAGGTTACAAGTTTTCAATAACACAAGGTCATGAGGTTACAAAAGGTTACAATGACACAAGGCCACAAGGTTGCAATGTCACAAGGTTACAAGTTTTCAATAACACAAGGTCATGAGGTTACAAAAGGTTACGAGTCACAAGGCCACAAGGTTGCAATGTCACAAGGTTACAAGTTTTCAATAACACAAGGTCATGAGGTTACAAAAGGTTACAATGACACAAGGCTACAGGTTGCAATGTCACAAGGTTACAAGTTTTCAATAACACAAGATCATGAGGTTACAAAAGGTTACGAGTCACAAGTTACAATGACACAAGGCCACAAGGTTGCAATGTCACAGGTTACAAGTTTTCAATAACACAAGGTCATGAGGTTACAAAAGGTTACAAGTCACAAGGTTGCAATGTCACAAGGTTACAAGTTTTCAATAACACAAGGTCATGAGGTTACAAAAGGTTACAAGTCACAAGGTTGCAATGTCACAAGGTTACAAGTTTTCAATAACACAGATCATGAGGTTACAAAAGGTTACGAGTCACAAGGTTACAATGACACAAGGCCACAAGGTTGCAATGTCACAAGTTACAAGTTTTCAATAACACAAGGTCATGAGGTTACAAAAGGTTACAATGACACAAGGCCACAAGGTTGCAATGTCACAAGGTTACAAGTTTTCAATAACACAAGGTCATGAGGTTACAAAAGGTTACGAGTCACAAGTTACAATGACACAAGGCCACAAGGTTGCAATGTCACAAGTTACAAGTTTTCAATAACACAAGTCATGAGGTTACAAAAGGTTACAATGACACAAGGCCACAAGGTTGCAATGTCACAAGGTTACAAGTTTTCAATAACACAAGGTCATGAGGTTACAAAAGGTTACGAGTCACAAGGCCACAAGTTGCAATGTCACAAGGTTACAAGTTTTCAATAACACAAGGTCATGAGGTTACAAAAGGTTACAATGACACAAGGCTACAAGGTTGCAATGTCACAAGGTTACAAGTTTTCAATAACCAAGGTCATGAGGTTACAAAAGGTTACGAGTCACAAGGTTACAATGACACAAGGCCACAAGGTTGCAATGTCACAAGGTTACAGTTTTCAATAACACAAGGTCATGAGGTTACAAAAGGTTACGAGTCACAAGGTTACAATGACACAGGCCACAAGGTTGCAATGTCACAAGGTTACAAGTTTTCAATAACACAAGGTCATGAGGTTACAAAAGGTTACAAGTCACAAGGTTGCAATGTCACAAGGTTACAAGTTTTCAATAACACAAGGTCATGAGGTTACAAAAGGTTACAAGTCACAAGGTTGCAATGTCACAAGGTTACAAGTTTTCAATAACACAAGATCATGAGGTTACAAAGGTTACGAGTCACAAGGTTACAATGACACAAGGCCACAAGGTTGCAATGTCACAAGGTTACAAGTTTTCAATAACACAAGGTCATGAGGTTACAAAAGGTTACAATGACACAAGGCTACAAGGTTGCAATGTCACAAGGTTACAAGTTTTCAATAACACAAGGTCATGAGGTTACAAAAGGTTACGAGTCACAAGGTTACAATGACACAAGGCCACAAGGTTCCAATGACACAAGGCTACAAGGTTCCAATGACACAAGGCCACAAGGTTACAATGACACAAGGCCACAAGGTTACAATGACACAAGGCTACAAGGTTCCAATGACACAAGGTCATGAGGTTACAAAAGGTTACAATGACACAAGGCTACAAGGTTGCAATGTCACAAGGTTACAAGTTTTCAATAACACAAGGTCATGAGGTTACAAAAGGTTACGAGTCACAAGGTTACAATGACACAAGGCCACAAGGTTGCAATGTCACAAGGTTACAAGTTTTCAATAACACAAGGTCATGAGGTTACAAAGGTTACAATGACACAAGGCCACAAGGTTGCAATGTCACAAGGTTACAAGTTTTCAATAACACAAGGTCATGAGGTTACAAAAGGTTACAATGACACAAGGCCACAAGGTTGCAATGTCACAAGGTTACAAGTTTTCAATAACACAAGGTCATGAGGTTACAAAAGGTTACAATGACACAAGGCTACAGGTTGCAATGTCACAAGGTTACAAGTTTTCAATAACACAAGGTCATGAGGTTACAAAAGGTTACGAGTCACAAGGTTACAATGACACAAGGCCACAAGGTTGCAATGTCACAAGGTTACAAGTTTTCAATAACACAAGGTCATGAGGTTACAAAAGTTACGAGTCACAAGGTTACAATGACACAAGGCCACAAGGTTGCAATGTCACAAGGTTACAAGTTTTCAATAACACAAGGTCATGAGGTACAAAAGGTTACGAGTCACAAGGTTACAATGACACAAGGCCACAAGGTTGCAATGTCACAAGGTTACAAGTTTTCAATAACACAAGATCATGAGGTTACAAAAGGTTACGAGTCACAAGGTTACAATGACACAAGGCCACAAGGTTGCAATGTCACAAGGTTACAAGTTTTCAATAACACAAGATCATGAGGTTACAAAAGGTTACGAGTCACAAGGTTACAATGACACAAGGCCACAAGGTTGCAATGTCACAAGGTTACAAGTTTTCAATAACACAAGGTCATGAGGTTACAAAAGGTTACAAGTCACAAGGTTGCAATGTCACAAGGTTACAAGTTTTCAATAACACAAGGTCATGAGGTTACAAAAGGTTACGAGTCACAAGGTTACAATGACACAAGGCCACAAGGTTGCCATGTCACAAGGTTACAAGTTTTCAATAACACAAGATCATGAGGTTACAAAAGGTTACGAGTCACAAGGTTACAATGACACAAGGCCACAAGGTTGCAATGTCACAAGGTTACAAGTTTTCAATAACACAAGGTCATGAGGTTACAAAAGGTTACAAGTCACAAGGTTGCAATGTCACAAGGTTACAAGTTTTCAATAACACAAGGTCATGAGGTTACAAAAGGTTACGAGTCACAAGGTTACAATGACACAAGGCCACAAGGTTGCAATGTCACAAGGTTACAAGTTTTCAATAACACAAGGTCATGAGGTTACAAAAGGTTACAAGTCACAAGGTTACAATGACACAAGGCCACAAGGTTGCAATGTCACAAGGTTACAAGTTTTCAATAACACAAGGTCATGAGGTACAAAAGGTTACGAGTCACAAGGTTACAATGACACAAGGCCACAAGGTTGCAATGTCACAAGGTTACAAGTTTTCAATAACACAAGATCATGAGGTTACAAAAGGTTACAAGTCACAAGGTTACAATGACACAAGGCCACAAGTTGCAATGTCACAAGGTTACAAGTTTTCAATAACACAAGGTCATGAGGTTACAAAAGGTTACAAGTCACAAGGTTGCAATGTCACAAGGTTACAAGTTTTCAATAACACAAGGTCATGAGGTTACAAAAGGTTACGAGTCACAAGTTACAATGACACAAGGCCACAAGGTTGCAATGTCACAAGGTTACAAGTTTTCAATAACACAAGGTCATGAGGTTACAAAAGGTTACGAGTCACAAGGTTACAATGACACAAGGCCACAAGGTTGCAATGTCACAAGGTTACAAGTTTTCAATAACACAAGGTCATGAGGTTACAAAAGGTTACGAGTCACAAGGTTACAATGACACAAGGCCACAAGGTTGCAATGTCCAAGGTTACAAGTTTTCAATAACACAAGGTCATGAGGTTACAAAAGGTTACGAGTCACAAGGTTACAATGACACAAGGCCACAAGGTTGCAATGTCACAAGGTTACAAGTTTTCAATAACACAAGGTCATGAGGTTACAAAAGGTTACGAGTCACAAGGTTACAATGACACAAGGCCACAAGGTTGCAATGTCACAAGGTTACAAGTTTTCAATAACACAAGGTCATGAGGTTACAAAAGGTTACAAGTCACAAGGTTACAATGACACAAGGCCACAAGGTTGCAATGTCACAAGGTTACAAGTTTTCAATAACACAAGGTCATGAGGTTACAAAAGGTTACAATGACACAAGGCCACAAGGTTGCAATGTCACAAGGTTACAAGTTTTCAATAACACAAGGTCATGAGGTTACAAAAGGTTACAATGACACAAGGCACAAGGTTGCAATGTCACAAGTTACAAGTTTTCAATAACACAAGGTCATGAGGTTACAAAAGTTACAAGTCACAAGGTTGCAATGTCACAAGTTACAAGTTTTCAATAACACAAGATCATGAGGTTACAAAAGGTTACGAGTCACAAGGTTACAATGACACAAGGCCACAAGGTTGCAATGTCACAAGGTTACAAGTTTCAATAACACACAAGGTCATGAGGTTACAAAAGGTTACAATGACACAAGGCCACAAGGTTGCAATGTCACAAGGTTACAAGTTTTCAATAACACAAGGTCATGAGGTTACAAAAGGTTACAATGACACAAGGCCACAAGGTTGCAATGTCACAAGGTTACAAGTTTTCAATAACACAAGGTCATGAGGTTACAAAAGGTTACAATGACACAAGGCCACAAGGTTGCAATGTCACAAGGTTACAAGTTTTCAATAGCACAAGGTCATGAGGTTACAAAAGGTTACAAGTCACAAGGTTGCAATGTCACAAGGTTACAAGTTTTCAATAACACAAGATCATGAGGTTACAAAAGGTTACGAGTCACAAGGTTACAATGACACAAGGCCACAAGGTTGCAATGTCACAAGGTTACAAGTTTTCAATAACACAAGGTCATGAGGTTACAAAGGTTACAATGACACAAGGCCACAAGGTTGCAATGTCACAAGGTTACAAGTTTTCAATAACACAAGGTCATGAGGTTACAAAAGGTTACAATGACACAAGGCCACAAGGTTGCAATGTCACAAGGTTACAAGTTTTCAATAACACAAGGTCATGAGGTTACAAAAGGTTACAATGACACAAGGCCACAAGGTTGCAATGTCACAAGGTTACAAGTTTTCAATAACACAAGGTCATGAGGTTACAAAAGGTTACAATGACACAAGGCCACAAGGTTGCAATGTCACAAGGTTACAAGTTTTCAATAACACAGGTCATGAGGTTACAAAGGTTACAATGACACAAGGCCACAAGGTTGCAATGTCACAAGGTTACAAGTTTTCAATAACACAAGGTCATGAGGTTACAAAGGTTACAATGACACAAGGCCACAAGGTTGCAATGTCACAAGGTTACAAGTTTTCAATAACACAAGGTCATGAGGTTAAAAAGGTTACAATGACACAAGGCCACAAGGTTGCAATGTCACAAGGTTACAAGTTTTCAATAACACAAGGTCATGAGGTTACAAAAGGTTACAAGTCACAAGGTTGCAATGTCACAAGGTTACAAGTTTTCAATAACACAAGATCATGAGGTTACAAAAGGTTACGAGTCACAAGGTTACAATGACACAAGGCCACAAGGTTGCAATGTCACAAGGTTACAAGTTTTCAATAACACAAGGTCATGAGGTTACAAAAGGTTACAATGACACAAGGCCACAAGGTTGCAATGTCACAAGGTTACAAGTTTTCAATAACACAAGGTCATGAGGTTACAAAAGGTTACAATGACACAAGGCCACAAGGTTGCAATGTCACAAGGTTACAAGTTTTCAATAACACAAGGTCATGAGGTTACAAAAGGTTACAATGACACAAGGCCACAAGGTTGCAATGTCACAAGGTTACAAGTTTTCAATAACACAAGGTCATGAGGTTACAAAAGGTTACAATGACACAAGGCCACAAGGTTGCAATGTCACAAGGTTACAAGTTTTCAATAACACAAGGTCATGAGGTTACAAAAGGTTACAAGTCACAAGGTTGCAATGTCACAAGGTTACAAGTTTTCAATAACACAAGGTCATGAGGTTACAAAAGGTTACAAGTCACAAGGTTGCAATGTCACAAGGTTACAAGTTTTCAATAACACAAGGTCATGAGGTTACAAAAGGTTACAAGTCACAAGGTTGCAATGTCACAAGGTTACAAGTTTTCAATAACACAAGGTCATGAGGTTACAAAAGGTTACGAGTCACAAGGTTACAATGACACAAGGCCACAAGGTTGCAATGTCACAAGGTACAATGTCACAAGGTTACAAGTTTTCAATAACACAGGTCATGAGGTTACAAAGGTTACAAGTCACAAGGTTGCAATGTCACAAGGTTACAAGTTTTCAATAACACAAGGTCATGAGGTTACAAAAGGTTACAATGACACAAGGCCACAAGGTTGCAATGTCACAAGGTTACAAGTTTTCAATACACAAGGTCATGAGGTTACAAAAGGTTACAAGTCACAAGGTTGCAATGTCACAAGGTTACAAGTTTTCAATAACACAAGATCATGAGGTTACAAAAGGTTACGAGTCACAAGGTTACAATGACACAAGGCCACAAGGTTACAATGTCACAAGTTACAAGTTTCAATAACACAAGGTCATGAGGTTACAAAAGGTTACAAGTCACAAGGTTGCAATGTCACAAGGTTACAAGTTTTCAATAACACCAGGTCATGAGGTTACAAAAGGTTACAATGACACAAGGCCACAAGGTTGCAATGTCACAAGGTTACAATGTCACAAGGTTACAAGTTTTCAATAACACAAGGTCATGAGGTTACAAAAGGTTACAAGTCACAAGGTTGCATGTCACAGAAGGTTACAAGTTTTCAATAACACAAGATCATGAGGTTACAAAAGGTTACGAGTCACAAGGTACAATGACACAAGGCCACAAGGTTGCAATGTCACAGGTTACAAGTTTTCAATAACCACAAGGGAAGGTCATGAGGTTACAAAAGTTTACAAGTCACAAGGTTGCAATGTCCACAAGGTTACAAGTTTTCAATACACAAGGTCATGAGGTTACAAAAGGTTACAAGTCACAAGGTTACAATGATGACACAAGGCCACAAGGTTGCAATGTCACAAGGTTACAATGTCAAAGGTTACAAGTTTTCAATTAAACACAAGGTCATGAGGTTACAAAAGGTTACAAGTCACACAGGTTGCAATGTCACAAAGGTTACAAGTTTTCAATAACACAAGATCATGAGGTTAAAAAGGTTACTAGTCACAAGGTTACAATGACACCACAAGCGGACCACAAGGTTGCAATGTCACAAGGTTACAGTTTTCAATAACACAAGGTCATGAGGTTACAAAAGGTTCACAGTCACAAGGTTGCAATGTCACAAGGTTACAATTTTCAATAACACAAGGTCATGAGGTTACAAAAGGTTACCAAGTCACAAGGTTACAATGACACAAGCCACAAGGTTGCAATGTCACAAGGTTACAATGTCACAAGGTTACAAGTTTTCAATAACACAAGGTCATGAGGTTACAAAAGGTTACAAGTCACAAGGTTGCAATGTCACAAGGTTACAAGTTTTCAATAACACAAGGTCATGAGGTTACAAAAGGTTACAAGTCACAAGGTTACAATGACACAAGGCCACAAGGTTGCAATGTCACAAGGTTACAATGTCACAAGGTTACAAGTTTTCAATAACACAAGGTCATGAGGTTACAAAAGGTTACAAGTCACAAGGTTGCAATGTCACAAGGTTACAAGTTTTCAATAACACAAGGTCATGAGGTTACAAAAGGTTACAAGTCACAGGTTACAATGACACAAGGCCACAAGGTTGCAATGTCACAAGGTTACAATGTCCAAGTTACAAGTTTTCAATAACACAGGTCATGAGGTTACAAAAGTTACGAGTCACAAGGTTACAATGACACAAGGCCACAAGGTTGCAATGTCACAAGGTTACAAGTTTTCAATAACACAAGGTCATGAGGTTACAAAAGGTTACGAGTCACAAGGTTACAATGACACAAGGCCACAAGGTTGCAATGTCACAAGGTTACAAGTTTTCAATTACACAACAAAGGTCATGAGGTACAAAAGGTTACAAGTTACAAGGTTACAATGACACAAGGCCACAAGGTTGCAATGTCACAAGGTTACAAGTTTTCAATAACACAAGGTCATGAGGTTACAAAAGGTTACAAGACAAGTCACACAAGGTTGCAATGTCACAAGGTTACAAGTTTTCAATAACACAAGGTCATGAGGTTACAAAAGTTACAAGTCACAAGGTTGCAATGTCACAAGTTACATACAAGTTTTCAATAACACAAGGTCATGAGGTTACAAAAGGTTACAATGACACAAGGCCACAAGGTTGCAATGTCACAAGGTTACAAGTTTTCAATAACACAAGGTCATGAGGTTACAAAAGGTTACAATGACACAAGGCCACAAGGTTGCAATGTCACAAGGTTACAAGTTTTCAATAACACAAGGTCATGAGGTTACAAAAGGTTACAAGTCACAAGGTTGCAATGTCACAAGGTTACAAGTTTTCAATAACACAAGGTCATGAGGTTACAAAAGGTTACAATGACACAAGCCACAAGGTTGCAATGTCACAAGGTTACAAGTTTTCAATAACACAAGGTCATGAGGTTACAAAAGTTACAATGACACAAGGCCACAAGGTGCAATGTCACAAGGTTACAAGTTTTCAATAACACAAGGTCATGAGGTTACAAAAGGTTACGAGTCACAAGGTTGCAATGTCACAAGGTTACAATGTCACAAGGTTACAATTTTCAATAACACAAGGTCATGAGTTACAAAAGGTTACAATGACACAAGGCCACAAGGTTGCAATGTCACAAGGTTACAATGTCACAAGGTTACAAGTTTTCAATAACACAAGGTCATGAGGTTACAAAAGGTTACGAGTCACAAGGTTACAATGACACAAGGCCACAAGGTTGCAATGTCACAAGGTTACGAGATTTCAATAACACAAGGTCATGAGGTTACAAAAGGTTACGAGTCACAAGGTTACAATGACACAAGGCCACAAGGTTACAATGTCACAAGGTTACAAGATTTCAATAACACAAGGTCATGAGGTTACAAAATGTTACAAGTTACAAGGTTACAATGACACAAGGCCACAAGGTTGCAATGTCACAAGGTTACAAGTTTTCAATAACACAAGGTCATGAGGTTACAAAAGGTTACGAGTCACAAGGTTCCAATGACACAAGGCCACAAGGTTGCAATGTCACAAGGTTACAAGTTTTCAATAACACAAGGTCATGAGGTTACAAAAGGTTACGAGTCACAAGGTTACAATGACACAAGGCCACAAGGTTGCAATGTCACAAGGTTACAAGTTTTCAATAACACAAGGTCATGAGGTTACAAAAGGTTACGAGTCACAAGGTTACAATGACACAAGGCCACAAGGTTGCAATGTCACAAGGTTACAAGTTTTCAATAACACAAGGTCATGAGGTTACAAAAGGTTACGAGTCACAAGGTTGCAATGTCACAAGGTTACAAGTTTTCAATAACACAAGGTCATGAGGTTGCAATGTCACAAGGTTACAAGTTTTCAATAACACAAGGTCATGAGGTTACAATGACCAGGGCCAGTCAGGCGGTACTAGCAATGGCCACAAAAAAATCGTTTTTTTTTTACATGTCACCTGCACACCGGCACAGGTGCCAGTAAGGCAACGCTGGTAACGATCATGCTCGAATGGTGCTTTTTACATGCCACCGGCATGAACGCCAATTAGCCACTCTGGCAACGATCACGCTCTAATGGTGCTCTTAGTGCTCCACTAGCACAGATGCCAGTCATCGAATTTGATTTCGAAGAAAAACATTACAACACGAATATGAAGTTTTTGGGTCATCCATTTCAAATATCAATAAAGGGTCACCAGAATGAAAGACATATCTAGTTTTAGTCAGGAAAAAGGACAAGATGCACAACCACTTCAAGCAATGCCAAAGTTTTAAGTGTGTTACGTTTCAGGTGTGTTCAATGAAGCATGAAAAGATTTAAGTTAAAAACGCTCAGAACTTTCTGGACAACTTAATAGGTAGACAGACAAACAGACAGACATACAGGTAGGTAGGTAGGTAGACAAACAGACAGACATACAGGTAGGTAGGTAGACAGACAAACAGACAGACATACAGGTAGATAGGCAGACAGACAAACAGACAGACATACAGGTAGGTAGGTAGGTAGACATACAAACATACAGGTAGGTAGGTAGGTAGACAAACAGACATATATACAGGTAGGTAGGTAGGTAGGTAGGTAGACAAACAGACAGACATACAGGTAGGTAGGTAGATCGACAAAACAAAAGAATAAAAGGGCAATAAAAGTCAAGCCATACTTGCGTAGGAATCGTTCCCAGGCAGAAAGAGATGCTTTATTCCAAGACCAGGAACTCATGACTATTCCGGCACCGAAGAATGAGAAGATGTGAATCTCCGTAGCGACGAGGCTGAGTTTGTTCTCAAACAGCGAGTCACAAACTGATGTAGTCATGTTGGTCACCGTTGCTTCCACTTTACACCTGTCAGAAGAAAATCAATGGAAGAATAGCTATAAAACTCTGTGTGTGTGTGTAACTCTCACCATGTGTGTGTGTGTGTCTTACAAAAAATGATATATCTACATATAGACAAGCGATGGTGGGGGGACAAACACAGACACACACACATACTCTTTACTCTTTTACTTGTTTCAGTCATTTGACTGCGGCCATGCTGGAGCACCACCTTTAATGGAGCAACTCGACCCCGGGACTTATTCTTTTTTGTAAGCCCAGTACTTATTCTATCGGTCTCTTTTTGCCGAACCGCTAAGTAACAGGGACATAAACACACCAGCATCGGTTGTCAAGCAATGCTAGGGGGACAAACACAGACACACAAACACACACACGCATATATATATATATACATATATACGACAGGCTTCTTTCAGTTTCCGTCTACCAAATCCACTCACAAGGCTTTGGTCGGCCCAAGGCTATAGTAGAAGACACTTGCCCAAAGTGCCACGCAGTGGGACTGAACCCGGAACCATGTGGTTGGTGAGCAATCTACTTACCACACAGCCACTCCTGTGCCTATATATATATATACATATATATATTTTCTGTCCCTGTTTATTTCTGTGTTCCTTTCTGTCGAAGAGCATAGGCTCTGTCTTCGTCTTTTGTTTTTTTTTTGTAAATTCTCACTATATATATATATATATATATATGTATATATATATATATATATATATACGACAGGCTTCTTTCAGTTTCTGTCTATATGTCTATATGTTTCTGCCTCATAGAGGCAATGACGAAAGACCAAGACCTCTGGAGATATGCTGTGAATGTGAAGACCCAACAAATAACGTGAGTTCATGGCTGTTTCCTGCACTGGCTTCACATAGAAGCACCAGCACATCCAAAGTACCTTTGATCGTAGGGCGACCTGCTGTGCTTACCTTGGATCGTAGGGTGACCTGCTGTGCTTGAGGAGACCTATTGAGTCAAGTACATCAACATCAAAAAATCAAATGGAAATTGTAGTTCTGATACCTGTGCCGGCGACATGTAAAAAGCATCATCTGAACGTGGCCGATGCCAGTAATTTCTTGACTGGCTTCCGTGCCGGTGGCTCGTAAAAAGACCCCACTACACTCACAGAGTGGTTGGCGTTAGGAAGGGCATCCAGCTGTAGAAACACTGCTAGATCAGACTGGAGTGCTTTTTACGTCCCACCAGCACAGATGCCATGCGAGGCTGGCAACGGGCCACGATCGGTTGGTGCTTTTTACGTGCCACCGGCATGTAGGCCAGTCGAGGCGGCGCTGGCAACAGCCACATTCGGATGGTTCTTTTACGTCCCACCGGCACTGGTATCACAACTACAATTTCCATTGATTTTTTGATCGATTTCAATTTCATCTTCAATGGGAGAATCCATCATATGTATTCATCACTCTAATTAACCCTGCTTTCTCTATGCTGGCATTATGGACATTTTCGGACACCAAACTGCTACTACATATTTTGCTTATGAATCATACAAAAACAACAGCATTGCCTACGAAGGGGTCAATGCAAAGAAACACACACACACTGTTAGGACATGGGTATACACATCTGGTAGGAGGCACAATGTCCCAGTGGTTAGGGCAGCGGACTCGCGGTCGTAGGATCGCGGTTTTGATTCCCAGACCGGGCGTTGTGAGTGTTTATTGAGCGAAAACACCTAAAAGCTCCACGAGGCTCCGGCAGGGGATGGTGGTGATCCCTGCTGTACTCTTTCATCACAACTTTCTCTCACTCTTACTTCCTGTTTCTGTTGTACCTGTATTTCAAAGGGCCGGCCTTGTCACTCTCTGTGTCACGCTGAATATCCCCGAGAACTACGTTCAGGGAACACGTGTCTGTGGAGTGCTCAGCCACTTACACATTAATTTCACAAGCAGGCTGTTCCGTTGATCGGATCAACCGGAACCCTCGTCGTCATAACCGACGGAGTGCTTCCAACACATCTGGTGTAAAATGGCATTACACAAATAAATACTTGGTTATGGTTATCTAAAATCAAGCTATCGCAGAAAGATATGTTAACACAGAATGCACTCAGTACTACTCTTACGTAGGTACGATACTTAGTATTAAGGCGGCGAGCTGGCAGAAATGTTAGCAGGCTGGGCGAAATGCGTAGCTGTATTTCGTCTACCGTTACGTTCTGAGTTCAAATTCCGCCGAGGTCGACTTTGCCTTTCATCCTTTCGGGGTCGATTAAATAAGGACCAGTTACGCACTGGGGTCAATATAATCGACTTAATCCATTTGTCTGTCCTTGTTTGTCCTCTCTGCGTTTAGCCCCTAGTGGGTAGTAAAGAAAAAGGTATTTCGTCTGCCGTTACGTTCTGAGTTCGAATTCTGCCGAGGTCGACTTTGCCTTTCATCTTTTCGGGGATCAATTAAGTAAGTACCAGTTACGCACTGGGGTCGATATAATCGACTTAATCCATTTGTCTGTCCTTGTTTGTCCTCTCTGTGTTTAGCCCCTTGTGGGTAGTAAAGAAAAAGGTATTTCGTCTGCCGTTACGTTCTGGGTTCAAATTCCGCCGTGGTCGACTTTGCCTTTCATCCTTTCGGAGGTCAATTAAGTAAGTACCAGTTACGCACTGGGGTCGATATAATCAACTTAATCCATTTGTCTGTCCTCTCTGCGTTAGGCCCCTTGTGGGTAGTAAAGAAAAAGGTATTTCGTCTGCCGTTACGTTCTGAGTTCAAATTCCGCCGAGGTCAACTTTGCCTTTCATCCTTTCGGGGATCAATTAAGTAGGTACCGGATACGCACTGCGGTCGATATAATCAACTTAATCCATTTGTCTGTCCTTGTTTGTCCTCTCTGCGTTTAGCATCTTGTGGGTAGTAAAGAAATAGATACTTAGTATTCACTGTTCAACTACCAGCTGTTAAACTAACACACTTCAAACTAACACCGACAACTACCCCCACCTGCTGACAGTTCACTCAGTTCTTATTTATTCTTTTCTACTCTAGGCACAAGGCTCGAAATTTTGGCGGGAGGGGGCCAGTCGATTGGATGACCCATTACGCAACTGGTACTTAATTTATCGACCCCGAAAGGATGAAAGGCAAAGTCGACCTCGGCGGAATTTGAACTCAGAACGTAACGGCAGATGAAATACCTATTTCTTTACTACCCACAAGGGGCCTAACACAGAGAGGACAAACAAGGACAGACAAACGGATTAAGTCGATTATATCGACTCCAGTGCGTAACTTGTACTTATTTAATCGACCCCGAAAGGATGAAAGGCAAAGTCAACCTCGGCTGAATTTGAACTCAGAACGTAGCAGCAGACAAAATACCGCTAAGCATTTTGCCTGGCGTGCTAGCGGTTCTGCCAGCTTGCTGCCTCAGTTTTTTTTATTGTAATTGGTTAGTCCACCTTCAGTCATGTGGGGGGTTTCCAGGATTCCCTCAAAACACACACACATGCACATACATACACCTGCATGCACACACACACACACACACAACTAAAGTACCATTGCAACAGAATATGAATGAAAAAATGAGGATTACATGACATAATTCTTGAGATTCTTCCGCCAGTCTTCCTCCCAGACAAATATATACGTATGGACAGCAAAGGTGACACAGACGAACAGCACTGCAAGACCGGAGAACATTCCTGGATCGGAAAAGACCAGAAGAGAGATAAACAGAGACGAAGAATTAGCTTTAACATGTATTTCATGAATGTGGCTTCTGTGAAGCCAAGACACATGGAAGTAATCCATGAATAACACCACCAACACCACCACGACTACTACTATTACCACTAGCAATAACAACAACAATAACAACAACACTATAAGTCTTGATAATGAATCATCATCATCATCATCATTATCATCATCACTCTTTACTCTTGTTTACTCTTTTACTTGTTTCAGTCATTTGACTGCAGCCATGCTGGAGCACCGCCTTTAGTCGAGCAAATCGACCCCGGGACTTATTCTTTGTAAGCCCAGTACTTATTCTATCGGTCTCTTTTGCCGAACCGCTAAGTGACGGGGACGTAAACACACCAGCATCGGTTGTCAAGCAATGCTAGGGGGACAAACACAATCACACAAACACATATATATATACATATATACGACAGGCTTCTTTCAGTTTCCGTCTACCAAATCCACTCACAAGGCATTGGTCGGCCCGGGACTATAGCAGAAGACACTTGCCCAAGATGCCAAGCAGTGGGACTGAACCCGGAACCATGTGGTTGGTAAGCAAGCTACTTACCACACAGCCACTCCTGCGCCCATGTGTTGATAATGAATCATCATCATCATCATCATTATCATCATCACTGTAAGTTTTCATAATGAATCCGCATCATCATCATCGTTTAACGTCCGTTTTCCATGCTAGCATGGGTTGGACGGTTCAACTGGGGTCTGGTAAGCCATGGAGGCTGCACCAGGCTCCAGTCTGGTCTGGCAGTGTTTCTACAGCTGGATGCCCTTCCTAACGCCAATAACTCCGTATCTAGTAGTTTAATTAACTGAAGTACCTACTCATTTAATTGGCAAGTAGGTGAAAATTCCATAAACATATATACCTTCTACATCAATATATATAAGCGTAGAAGTGGCAGTGTGGTAAGTAGCTTGTTTACCAACCACATGGTTCTGGGTTCATTCCCACTGCGTGGAACCTTGGGCAAGTGTCTTCTACTTATAGCCTCGGGCCGACCAAAGCCTTCTGAGTGAATTTGGTAAATGGAAACCGAAAGAAGCCCATCGTATATATGTATATATATGAGTGCGTGTGTGTGTATGTTTCTATGTCTGTGTCCCCTCAACATTGCTTGACAACCGATGCTGGTGTGTTTACATCACCATAACATAGCGGTTCAGCAAAAGAGACTGATAGAATAAGTACTAGGCTTCCAAAGAATAAGTCCTGGGGGTCGATTTGCTCGGCTAAAGGTGGTGCTCCAGCATGGCCACAGTCAAATGACTGAAAACAAATAAAAGAAAAAAACAATCAAATAATAATTTACTAATTGTTTGGTTTGATTAACCAGTCAATCAACCACTTGAACTGCTAAAAATAGCAGTTAAATCTCTCCCTTGAATCACACTCTACTCTCTTAAGAAATGTAGCACTCAATACACAAAAAAGACAGAATGATCACAGCTGGAATATCATTAATCATAGTTTTATTCAGTCACGGTTGACTGAATAGCAACAAAAATTTAAATAATTAACATAGTAAATAATTAACACTTGTTTAATCAACATGAATTTATTGAGCATATAAAAACAAAAACAACAAAAGAAATCCAGGAAAGATAATGAATAATTAAGATGAATAATTAAAATCAATTAGTCAGGATAAGACATTAATACTGACTAATTAGAATAATAAAGATTAATTACTAAATACTGATTAATTAGTATAATTATAATTAGCATAATTATGATAAGCCTAGTACTTATTCTATCAGTCTTTTTTGCCGAACCGCTAAGTTACAGGAACGTAAACACACCAGCATTAGAATGTATAATTAACATTGACCAATTAGAATAATTAGGGTATATATTTTTAATACTAACTAGAGTAGTTAGGTGCAAACATCGATGTGTGGTAAGAAGTTGATTTCCTAACCACATGGTTCTGAGTTCAGTTCCCCTGTATTCCACATTGGTCAAGCGTCTTCTACAGAACCTGATAGAAGCCCATTTGTGTGTGTGTATGTGTGTGTGTGTCTATGTTTGTGGGTTTCCCCATCCGAGTGTGATCGTTGCCAATGTCGCCTTACTGGCACCTGTGCTGGTGGTGTGTGTAAAAAGATTTGAGCGAGGTTGTTGCCAGTACCGCCTGACTGGTCCCCTGCCGTGGCATGTAAAAGGGTACCATTCGAGCGTGATCATTACCAGTGTCGCCTTACTGGCACTTGTGCCCGTGCTAGTAGGGTGCCAAGAGCACCATCCCAGTGTGATCATTGCCAGAGCAGCCAACTGGCTTCTGTACCCTTGGCACGTAAAAGGGCACCATTCGAATGTGATCGTTGCCAATGTCGCCTTACTGACACCTGTGCCGGTGACATGTGTAAAAAGATTCAAGCAAAGTCTTTGCTAGTACCGCCCGACTGGCCCCCATGGCACGTAAAAGGGCACCATTCGAGCGTGATCTTTACCAGCATCGCCTTACTGGCACCTGTGTTGGTGGCACGTGTAAAAAGATTCAAGCGAGGTCATTGCCAGTACCGCCTGACTGGCCCCGTGTCAGTGGCACGTAAAAAAGCACCCGCTGCACTCTTGGAGTGGTTGGCGTTAGGAAGGGCATCCAGCTGTAGAATCCCTGCCAGATCAAGACTGGAGCCTGATGCGGCCGTCTGGCTCGCCAGCCCACAGTCAAAATCGTCCAACCCATGCTAGCATGGAAGGTGGACGTTAAACGATGATGATGAACCAGTGCTGGTTTGTTTACATCCTCATAACTTCACAGTTTGGCACAAAAAAAAAAACAGTAGAGAGAGTACCAGGCTTAAAAATAAAATAAGTTCTGGGGCCAATCTGTTCAACTAAATCCTTCAAAGCGGTGCCCCAGTATGGCCACAGTCCAATGACTAAAGGAAGTAAAAGACAAAAGGTAAATCATTACTGAGCAATTAAAGCCAATTAAAATAAATAATTAATACTGACCAATTCTAATGATTGTCTCCTGGATCTTGGCAGTGGCTTTGTCTCCAATAAAGTCCGGTGTCTCCTTCTTCACGCTGATTAGAGTACATAAACCTAGAAATAAAAAGTACAGTTTAACCCATTATCACTTAACCCTTTAGTGTTCACATTATTCTGCCAAAATTAATCCTTTTTTATCCACATTCATCATCATCATCATCATCGTTTAACGTCCGTTCTCCATGCTAGCATGGGTTGGACGGTTCGACCGGGGATCTGGGAAGCCAGAAGGCTGCACCAGGCTCCAGTCTTATCTGGCAATGTTTCTACAGCTGGATGCCCTTCCTAACGCCAACCACTCCGTGAGTGTAGTTTTTCATCCACATTGTTTTGAACTAATCATTCATTAATCTTGTAGCTATGAGATAGCTGTTAATTTTTAAAACGATATTGTAGGGTTGGTGTGAGAGACCAGATCTGGCCAGTTTGAACATAAAACAGGCAGAATACTTTTGGCTGGATATGGCCAGTTTAAATGCTAAAGGGTTAAACTGACCGTCTCTGGACAAAATATTCTACCTGTTTTATGTTGGAATCAGTTAGATTCTTTCAGCTTCCATCTACCAAATTCATACACAAGGCTTTGGTCGGCCCGAGGCTATAGTAGAAGACACTTGCCCAAGATGCCACGCAGTGGGACTGAACCCGGAACCATGTGGTTGGTAAGCAGGCTACTTACCACACAGCCACTCCTTGGCAGTTTTTTTTTTTACGTCACAAATAACTTAGCGGTTTGACAAAAGAGACTGACAGAATAAGTACCAGCCTTCAAAACAATTACTGGGGTTAACTGGGGTCAGCTAGTCTTCGTGGTGGTGCCCCAATATGGCCATAAATAATGCCAATGCCCCAGCATGGTCGCAGCCTGCGGACTTGAACAAAAAAAAAGCCATATTTAACACCAGGTATGATCTTAAAGAAGACATGAAACAGTCCAGTCAGGAGTTTCTTTTATTCTTTTACTTGTTTCAGTCATTTGACTGTGGCCATGCTGGAGCACCACCTTGAAGGGTTTTAGTCAAGCAAATCGACCCCAGGACTTATTCTTTGTAAGCCTAGTACTTATTCAATCGGTCGCTTTTGCCAAACTGCTAAGTTATAGGGACATAAGCATACCAGCATAAGCTGTCAAATGAAGGCAGGGGGACAAACACACACACACACCAATTTTTTTTATTTTTTACTTGTTTCAGTCATTTGACTGCGGCCATGCTGGAGCACCGCCTTTAGTCGAGCAAATCGACCCCAGGACTTATTCTTTGTAAGCCCAGTACTTATTCTATCGGTCTCTTTTGCCGAACCGCTAAGTGACGGGGACGTAAACACACCAGCATCGGTTGTCAAACAATGCTAGGGGGACAAACACAGACACACAAACATACACACATACATATAAATATATACATTTATACGACAGGCTTCTTTCAGTTTCCGTCTACCAAATCCACTCACAACGCTTTGGTCGGTTCGAGGCTACAGTAGAAGACACTTGCCCAAGCTTCCACACAGTGGGACTGAACTTGGAACCATGTGGTTGGGAAGCAAGTGTCTTACCACACAACCACGCCTGAAGACTGGATCGCCACGACTGGGACACCTTCGATCTGGTGGTTAAACAATAACTGCTACAGCTACTGCAGCTGCTGTTTGTTTGTTGAGCGAAACGGTCTTCGTCCCATTTGTGGGAGAAGTCCGAAACGTGGTCCTTTGCTATTCGTAAGACCCGCAGAAGAAAAAGCAGGTCAACCCCCGACACCGAGAGCATCGACGGATTGATGAATGCGCATCCAGGCTCAGCGGTTGCGTAGGAAGTTGGGGACAAGAAACAGGAAGCCTCATGGAGCTTTAGGTGTTTTCGCTGAATAAACACACACACACAACGCCCGGTCTGGGAATCGAAACCGCGATCCTCCGACCGCGAGTCCGCTGCCCTAACCACTGGGCCATTGCCCCTCCACTGTTACTGCTGCTGCTAAAACCACCTCCACTGCTACACCTGATATTTTCTTTCACTAAACAATTCTAACTGGCAAGACCAGTGAAACCAACCAGAATTATCTCCCTTACATCGGTGACTCGATAATTTGGTCGAACGCGTAGAGTGCTTGCAGGACGACTAAATGTCTTCATAAAATCTTTGAGTTCGAATCTTAATGTGCATGGATGGCAGATAATTTTGATCTTTTCATCGATTATATTCCCCTTTCTGTCCCTCTATCCTAATTTATGACTTAGATTACAAATTTGGGATCTTTTCGGTTTGAACGGCAGTTTTTTAAAAATAATTTCCACGTAACTAAACACTTTTAAACTTCGTATACTGGTAGAATGTGTTTATAGAACATCTTTTTCTCTTGGCTTTATTGAGAATATTCTATAGTTTGTAAGATATTTGTTGTTTTTTTTCTTCCATTTCTGCAATTTCAACCAATCAATGACGTCTGCTGAGGTAAAAAACATTCTGTGCCGTATGAAAATGTCCCTCGTTTAAGAAACAGATTGGGTTTATTTACATTTCTGAACAAAAAAGGATACCCTTCCCGCCACCCCTAACCCTAACCCTAAAACAGATTGAAATGCAATAGATCGATACTAGGGTCATAATTATGGGTGACAATTTCATATGACATTGCTAGAAAAAACTGCTGTTCAAACCAAAAAGATCCCAGGGGTTTATTATTGATTCACACTTCACCTTGAATAATGCATTTTTCTGAAAACGTTTATGTGGATTCCTAGGTCCCATGTCGAATAGGCAAACAAAAAAGGTTTTCAAAATTTTAAACACCCACCCCGCTCAACCTACCCCCCCCCCCTCGCCCTCAATTTTAAATGTATTGTTGTATATTAACCCTTGCGTTACTGTATTTATTTGTTTGTCCCCTCTGTTTAGCCCCTTGTGGGTTGTAAAGATACACTTACTGCTGTTGGTGCCACATAAAAAGCACCCACTACACTCTGTAAAGTGGTTGGCATTAGGAAGGGCATCCAGCCATAGAAACCATGCCAAAACAGACAGCAGTGTTTGGTGCAGTCTTCTCTCTTGCCAGCTTCTGTCAAACTGTCCAACCCATGCCAGCATGGAAAATGGATATTAACCCTTTCGTTACTTTATTTATTTTCAGACCTCTGTTTCTTTGAATTACTTTAAATATAACAAAGAATTTAGTAAAATAACTTAGTTATCATTCAGCTAGTGTTAGGAACATGAAATGTGACTAAGGTTTGGTGGAAGAATTTTGGACTCTCTATATAGAGAAAATGAAAAACATAAACTTTTACCTTATTTTAATCCGGTCAGACCTAAGTTTCAAATTTTTTTTAGCAAATAAAATAATTTGCCAGACAAGGCTATAATAGAAGACACTTGCCCAAGGTGCCACGTAGTGGGACTAAACCCGGAACTATGTGTAAGCAAGCTACTTACCACACAGCCACTCCTGCGCCTATATATATTCTTTTATTTTTGTATTTGTTTCAGTCATTTGACTGCGGCCATGCCGGAGCACCGCCTTTAGTCGAACAAATCGACCCCAGGGCGTATTTATTTTGAGATGCTCTGTGTTTCTTTCAATTACTTTAAATATAACAAAGAATTTAGTAAAATAACTTGGTTATCATTAAGCTAGTGTTAGGAACATAAACTGTGACTAAGGTTTCGTGGAAGATTTTGATTCAGAACTTATAAAAACAGGACATTTGTACTCAGCGTCAGAGGTGGTTTCAGGTGGGTTGGTAACGAAAGGGTTAAAGTGTGGTACCAGCACCAGTGCTTTTTACATGGTACGAGCAACAGTGCTTTTTACATGGTACCAGCACCAGTGCTTTTTACATGGTACCAGCACCAGTGCTTTTTACATAGTACCAGCACCAATCCTTTCTATGTGGTACCAGCACCAGTGCTTTTTACATGGCAACAGCACTAACAGGATCGCAAAGTAACTCGCAGGGCAAAACCCCATCAGCTGGGCATAGGGAGTAACAGTGAGGTGGGGTGGTTTTGTGCCAGTTGATGAGAAATTAAAGGTATACAGGAACAGGGACAGGTGTCTTGCTGTAGAGTAGATACATGGACACCCGGGTATAGAATGTACCGAATAAAAATAGAGGAAAATACTTACTTCTGACCATAAAATTGAGTCCTAAGATAAGGACTATGGCAATTGGTACAAGAACAAATCCAGCACGTACTCCACGGTTGACATAGCCAACGAAACATATACCAGATATATAATCACCATCGATCTGTAAATTAGAGTTTATGTCTTACAAATTAGTCGATAATTACTAATTAATTGTGAGTAGGGGTATTCTTAACAATAATCGTTTACATTGCTACGGGTTGGATAGGTGTGAAAATTTACCTATTTGCATAAATAGATTAAACAACTGTTGCCATTGTTTTAAATTGTTTCCTGATGAAGTGTGAACAGAACAACAGAGAAAATATCAAGTTGAAATTTGAACTCACATCTCTCAGTTAAAGCCTAAATCACATTTACTGGAAGCACTCCGTCGGTTACGATGATGAGGGTTCCGGTTGATCTGAATCACCGGAACAGCCTGCTCATGAAATTAATGTGTAAGTGGCTGAGCACTCCACAGACACGTACACCCTTAACGTAGTTCTCAGGGATATTCAGCGTGACACAGAGAGTGACAAGGCCGGCCCTTTTGAAATACAGGTACAACAGAAACAGGAAGTAAGAGTGAGAGAAAGTTGTGGTGAAAGAGTACAGCAGGGATCACCACCATCCCCTGCCGGAGCCTCGTGGAGCTTTTAGGTGTTTTCGCTCAATAAACACTCACAACGCCTAGTCTGGGAATCGAAACCGCGATCCTACGACCGCGAGTCCGCTGCCCTAACCACTGGGTCATTGCGCCTCCTAATACAGATTACTACTGCATTATCCACAGATCTAAGGCAGGATTCCACACAGTTTCTGAATTGTATCAACTAAATTTTACTAACAAACCTCAAACCAACTCACTCTATGGTAAAATCAAAGCCTCATGTAGTGGGACCAGACCTGGACTGTAAGTAAAAACATTAAGCTGATGACATGTGGTACAATGGTAATTACACAGACCAAGTTATCAACTGGATGTGAGTTCAAATTTCTCCAGGAGTTCATCTTTTAATTATATTTCTTTATTTTATACAGCTCACTTTATAAAATAGTCGTGGTTTCAATCCTAGGCTACACCATTGATAAATCAAGCAACTGAATCAAGAACATTTTTGGAAAAAGTGTAGTATCCAACCTCTGTAATCATCATCATCTTCATCATCATCATCATCATCGTTTAAAGTCCGCTTTCCGTGCTAGCACGGGTTGGACGGTTCGATCAGGGTCTGGGAAGCCAGGAGGCTGCACCAGGCTCCAGTCTGATATGGCAGTGTTTCCACAGCTGGACGCCCTTCCTAACGGCAACCACTCTGTGAGTATAGTGGGTGCTTTTTACATGCCACCAGCACAGGTACCAGGGGAGGCTGGCAGCGGCTACGATCGGTTGGTGCTTTTTACGTGCCACCGGCACAGAAGCCAGTCTAGGCAGCGCTGGCACGTTTGGATGGTGCTTTTTACGTGCCACCGGCACAGGTATCTTAACTACAATTTCCATTTAGTATTTATTTTGATGTTGATGTACTTGACTCAATAGGTCTCCTCAAGCACAGCAGGTCATGTGCCACCGGCACAAAAGCCAGTCAAGGCGGCGCTGGCATCAGCCACACTCGGATGGTGCTTTTTATGTGCCACCGGCGCAGAAGCCAGTCAAAGCGGCGCTGGCATCGGCCACATTTGGATGGTACTTTTTACATGTCACTGGCACAGAAGCCAGTCAAGGCAGCGCTGGCATCGGCCACGTTTGGATGGTGCTTTTTACGTGCCGCCGGCACAGGTATCACAACTACAATTTCCCAGTAATATTGTGATTTCTGTTTCTGTTGGAATCAGATATTAAAAGAGAAGCAGAGGGGAGAGGAAAAACTGGTAAAGACGAGAAATATGCCAACACCTTGAGAAAGAAGAAATACACCGACACCTGGAGGGAGAGTCATACAACGGGTAGCATTCAGGGATGGAATAAGGAAGAGTAACAGAGAAAAATTATGAAAGAAGGACTTCTTGAAGACAGGTTCCGTAGCAGGATATATTTATAATTAGCAATTCAGGTAAACAGGAGACAGGTGTACAAGCAGTGGTTGCTTCAACATGCTGTATGGTTTTAACCATTTAGAATTTAACCCTTTAGTGTTCAGATTATTCTATCAAACATAATGCTTATTGATTCCCATTGATTTGAATTAATCATGCATTATCTCATATCTTCAAGATCTTGATGGTGTAATTACTTAATGTAGAATAACATTGTAGGGTAGGTGTGAGAGCCTGGATCTGGTCAGTTTGAAATAAAACAGATTAGCTATTTTGGCCGGATATGGCCGGTTTAAATACTAAAGGGTTAAACCAGCCCAAATCCACCTCAAATATTCCAACAGTTTTATGTTCAAACTGGCAAGATCCACACACACACACACATCAGCCAGGATTCTACACACCTCTTGGTGTAATACGTTGCCCGGGCCACCGCTCATCATCATCATCATTTAACCCTTTCATTACTAACCCGGCTGAAACCGGCTCTGGCTCTTTAGTACAAATGTCTGGTTTTCAAAAGTTCTGAATTAAAAATCTTCCGCCAAACCTTAGTCACAATTTATGTTCCTTAAACTAGCTTAATTATAACAATGTTATTTTACTAAATTCTTTGTTATATTAAAAATAATTGGAAGAAACACAGAGGTCTGAAAATAAATACAGTAACGAAAGGGTTAATGTCCATTTTCCTTGGGTTGGACAGTTTGACAGGAGCTGGCAAGAGAGAAGACAGCAGCAAACTCTGCTGTCTTTTTTGGCATGGTTTCTATGGCTGGATGCCCTTCCTAATGCCAACTACTTTACAGAGTGTAGTGGGTGCTTTTTTTGTGGCACCAACAGCAGTAAGTGTATCTTTACTACCCACAAGGGGCTAAACACAGAGGGGACAAACAAGGTCAGACAAACGGATTAAGTTGATTATATCGACCCCAGTGGGAAACTGGTACTTACTTTATCGACCCCGAAAGGATGAAAGGCAAAGTCGACCTCGGCAGAATTTGAACTCAGAACGTAGCGGCAGACGAAATACCTATTTCTTTACTACCCACAAGGGGCTAAACACAGAGGAGACAAACAAGGAAAGACAAACGGATTAAGTCGATTATATCGACCCCAGTGTGTAACTGGTACTTAATTTATCGACCCTGAAAGGATGAAAGGCAAAGTCGACCTTGGCGGAATTTGAACTCAGAACGTCACGGCAGATGAAATACGGCTACGCATTTCGCCCGGCGTGCTAACGGTTCTGCCAGCTCTACGCCACTTGGTCACTGAATAACTTGCAGTTGCTATCCCCTGCTCCCTTAACTAGGGAGTGGGGGATAGCATTGAAGGACAGAAAAATGTCTTTCATTAGAAGAGAAACATGACTACATCAGAGAGGGGGAGAAGGAGAGAGAAAAAGAGAAAAAGAGGCGGAGGGAGAGAGAGAAAGATGGTGGAGTAAGGGAGGTAGGGACGGGGGTCAGAGCAGTACACCTAAGGTACAGGGTGGTGTGTATAGTGTAGTGGACTGGGGATTGGAGAGGGTGAGTGGGTGGGTGGGTGAGTTCACAAGATTAGAGAAGGAGAGTGGGAGCTAAAGGTGGGCACTGGTAGAGGGGGGAGTTGGGTGTCAAGACCAGGGTAATATATATTAGGAATTGGAATGAGATGAAGGGCGTGGCTGTTTGGATGCTGACAACTTGGCACAGCTGATTGGATAATCAATCTGTTTTGGTGATAGTAGAGTTGGGCCCTGGAGGCAAACACATGCACACACACAAATACACACTCACACATACATACACAAACACACACACAAATACACACACACACACAAACACACACATAAATATACACACACACACAAATACACACCAAACATACACACAAGTCCACACAAACACACACATAAACATATACACACACAAGCATACACACACACACAAACACACACACAAATACACACTCACACATACATACACACAAGTGCACGCAAACACACACACACATAAACATACACACACACAAACACGCACACATAAACACACACACACACAACATACATAAACACACTCATATACATACAAACAGAAATATACACATAAGTAGAGAAAGTGAGAAAAAGAAAGAGACATTTTGATTTATTGCACAAGTCTGACATAAACACCTTCCTTCTCCCTAATACACATAACGAGAGAAAGAGAGGTGAGTAGGAAAAATAGAGAAAAACATTAAAACATCTGATGTCAAATAAGTCATCATCAACTCAGCTGCGCCAAAAGGGCAGCACCAAAACAGCTGCGCCAAAACAGCTGTGCTAAAACAGCCCATACCCCATAAAGAAGCAGAGAGCAAAGCCAAAAGTAAAAAAAAAACATAGGCATTGCAGAAGAAGATGTGTCGAGCCTGGATAAGGAAAACCAAAAGCAAGGGAAGATGAACAGAAGGTAAGCGGATGGTAAACAGAAGGTAAACAAAAGGTGAACGCAAGTTAAACAACATACCTTTTATGAATGGGTACATCAGAATGTCTGTAAGAAGTATAGGTTAAGTAATTTTGATCAATTGCACTCTGCTGCTAGTGTCGTTATGATACAGTTATAATTATGTCTAATAATTAACAGATAATTAACCAGGAATGGAACAACTGAACACAGGTGATTCAGTAATGGCTGGTTCACCAGGTCAGTTTAAGCTACCCTACAACTAAAATGTAAACTTTTTTGAACTTATAATATTCTGGGTGTGTATATATATATATATACAGATACAATAATAATAATAATAATAATAATAATAATAATAATAATAATAATAATAATAATTGTGTACAGTGCTCAGGTGCACCACAACTCAAGTGTATATATAATCAGGTGTAGTTTCGGCGGATTTCGGAAAGCATGAGGGCCTTAAAGGATGCAGTGTCATGGCAGTCAACAACTGACGCAGGCAGTTTATTCCATGCTTCAGCAACTCTGAGGGTGAAAAAATGTTTCCGAAAGTCATGGGAGCTGTGTTGTTTTCTGACTTTGTAGGCATGTCCACGTGTGTTAGACACATGGAGATCAAAAAGGTGTTCAGTGTTGTTGTTGGTGAGGTGGTTGATAACAATACCAATATTCCACTGAACTTTTTAATAATTCCTTCTGGAAACTATCTTTAACATTTTCTTGAGAATGTATATATATATATATATTGTAATCTTTTGTGCCCAATATTTTAATGAACTTGTTAAACTTTTTTATATTTTCCCAAGATTTTCCCTTGTAAACTGTTTTTAACATGTTCTTATTATCAAAGAATGTATATATGTATTGTAATAGTTTGTGACAACCAGTACCTAACACAACAAAGCTTTTACATGTTACTTTTGACAATCTTTTTCTAAAAAAGTGAAACTGGTAAAGTAAATAAACATCTTTTAAAATTGCATTTTCAAACCTTCTTTCATATATAATTCCACTCGTGCGGTACCTTACAACTCCACTTTGTCATATATATATATATATATATATATATATATATATCACGTGATCACATGACCGACCAGACCATCAGATGTTGCTACACATCGCTGGTCAAAATGCGTTTGCATTGTTTTACCCTTCGAATGACGCCACCCCACTGGCTAAGCGAGCAGGCCATATATATATATATATATATATATATATACACATATATGTGACAGGCTTCTTTCAGTTTCCCTCTACCAAATCCACTCACATGGCTTTGGTCAGCCCGAGGCTATAGTAGAAGACACTTGTCTAAGGTGCCACACAGTGGAACTGAACCCAGAACCATGTTGTTGGTAAGCAAGCTACTTACCACACAGCCACTCCTACGCCTATACTTCATTAATTTAAAAATTAATTGAAATAAAGAGGGTTTTTTTCAAAAAAAAAAAAGAAATATGGTACCAAAAAGGGTTAAATATTCCCTTGGGAAACATGAAAATCTCGAATGAAAGATGAACTTACTTCTGAAGATGCAAGGCAGGTGATGGAGAGCACCAAAGGGACACACCACGAAATGATGTGGAAATAGGCAGTTTTACCACTGAGTATGTCACGGGGTGTACCAAGGGCCTTGAATGTTGTGTGCCAGGCGTAGGAGAGCATGACAAACCAGACAACGCCAGCCATTGTGAAATAGTAGATGAGGAGGAATATGATGCTGCAGGAAGCACTCTCACCAGAACTGCAAAAACAACAATAACAAAAACAAGAATTATTATTATTATTATTATTATTATTATTATTGAGGCAAGTGAAAATCAAAATCAAAGAATCAAAGAATCAAATCAGAATCAAAATCGATCCACATCAATGGAATTTGTAGTTTGTGGTACCAGTGCCGGTGGCACATAAGAGAACCATCCGAACGTGGACATAGCCAGCACCGCATCGACTGGCCTCCATGCCGGTGGCACATAACAAACACCATCCGAGCGTGGCCGTTTGCCAGCCTCGTCTGGCACCTGTGTCGGTGACACATAAAAAGCACCCACTACACTCACGGAGTGGTTAGCGTTAGGAAGGGCATCCAGCTGTAGAAACACCGCCAGATCTGACTGGCCTGGTGCAGCCTTCGGGCTTCCCAGCCCTCAGTCAAAACTGTCCAACCCATGCTAGCATGGAAAGCGGACGTTAAACGATGATGATGATGATGATTATCATTCCACTTGAAAAGGAAGATGAGAGTAGAGAGGGAAGAGCTGTTTCGTAGCAAATTTATTGAAAGGTGGGTGAATGTCGGAAGAATGGCCAGTATGAACGGACCAATTCTGAGGATACACCTGTGAGAATTAAAAGGAAATACAAAAGGAGAAAAGGGCTCTCTACCCAACTTTTGACCAGGCTCCCATGGCTTTTATGGGTTTTTCCACGAGAAACCTTTCGAAGCACCTCCCCCTATTGGGAGTTTTAATTGTTACTTGTATTTCGTTGTTATCCTGCTTTTGTACACGGACCTTTTTTTCAAACGGACAAAACCCTTTGTAACTTTCGTCCTGTGTTTTGTCCCTTTATGTTTTAATTGATTTTTGTTAGCCCTTGTGGCCAATAAACGAATTAATTATTATTATTATTATTATTGAGTGAGAGAGCAGTGCATGCCATCAAAGTGACACTGGGGTAAAATATACGAAGCCCAATATACCCATCACGACTACCTGTCTGATAAGGGTACACCAGTCACATGCATCACAACCATATGTTGTGCGCAGACAAGGTGATCTCAAATCAAGATAAACAGCGCATAACCTTGCGGGTGGAGCCCAGTTAAAATTTTCTTCTGCTCGAGTAACCCATCCCGCTCAAAAGGTCCCTGAATAAGGGTTGTGTAAGGATGTTGAACAAAACACCCATGTTTCCAGAGGAGAATTATTCAAACCCCAAAGAAACCCTCTCAACACATGGCTATGATGCTTCCCCACTACTTCTGCTCGTGATCAGAGATGTACATGTCGTCAGCCACTGAGGGACATGCTCAACTGGTTACGGTCAAACAACTGACAAGTAAATCTGTGATATTGTGTAGAATATTTGCTGTATCCCATCAGGGCAGTTATTATTATTGGGTGGTCGTGGTGGTGGTGGCGGCGACGATGACTCCAAAGATCATGGGAACCATCCCTTCCTCAAAATCATCCCAGCAAGTAAAATGAGGGGGGGAAAAAAATCTGATGTTACCCAACCACATGAATAGACCCAGAAACCCCCTATATCAGCTATCACTTACCCTGGTTGCGGTTCACCAATCCGTACAGTTTTATCAGCATTACATACGATATCCTCTCGAGCATTTCCAGCAAACTGGGCCAACCATCCAATGCTGCCCATCACAAAGCAGATGTTAATGAAAAACAGGATGAGGGCAGGATAGCGGCTGGCATTCTTCCAGTCGATCAGGAAGGTTAGCTGAATGAAAGAAACAAGTAAAGTGACCATTTGAGACAAGGATTTCATTAACACTTGTTGAAATATCTAAGCAAGAAATAAATCGAAATCGGAATCGAAATTGAACCAATCCTATGACTGGCACCCGGCAGATGCCAGGACCCCTGGACTGGAGATACGTAAAAAGCACTATCTGAATCATGGCCGATGCCAGCGCCGCCTCGACTGGCTTCCGTGTCGGTGGCACGTAAAAAGCACCATCCGAATCGTGGCCGAAGCCAGTGCTGCCTCGACTGGCTTCCGTGCAGGTGGCACGTAAAATGCACCAATCCAACTGTGGCCGATGCCAGCCTCGCCTGGCACCAGTGCAGGTGGCACGTAAAAAGCACCCACTACACTCACGGAGTGGTTGGCGTTAGGAAGGGCATCCAGCTGTAGAAACATTGCCAGATAAGACCGGAGCCTGGTGCAGCCTTCTGGCTTCCCAGATCCCCGGTCGAACCGTATAACCCATGCTAGCATGGAGAACGGACGTTAAACGATAATGATGATGATGTACAATGTGAAGTGAAGGAGTGTGACCAAGTGATTAGGGTGTTGCACTCACAATGATAAGATCACAGTTTCAATTCCTGAACTAGGCAGTGCATTACAGTGCATTGTGTTGTAAAAATTGCTTCATTTAACACTGCTCCAATCCACTTGGTTGTAAATACCGTAAATCCTCGAGTATAATCCGCATTTTTTCCCCAAAATTTAAAGGTCAAAATCCCTAGTGGTTAAAAATGAAAATTATTTCCTAAGCAATGTCCGAGTCTCTATTTGCTGTCCGGCAATGTTTATTCAGATGCATTTTGTGATGTCGGGCGCGAAAATACCTTAAGCTAAGCCTGAAAGCAATGAAGTCATAAAAGAATCATCCATAACTTGAGTATTCAGAACACAGAATAACATGTAACAAAAACAATTTGCAAACATATTTACATTCCCATATAACAGTTAAGAACATCACCATTATTGTATTATGCATGCACAGTAGTAGTAGTAGTAGTGGTAGTAGTAGTAGTAGTAGTAGTAGTAGTAGTTATAAACTCACCACGGTGAACAAAGAAGACAACAACGAAAGGGTCCCCAGAACAGCAATGAAGACGTGGACCTGGTTGTGTTGCCTGTCTGTGTAGAGCGGGTTCTTGCATTGCAGACCACAGCCTTCTATGTCGCCGTACCAAGTGGCAGAGTTATTGGTATTTATGAGGGGCCAACTGCACACACCCGTACTGTTGAAGGTCACTTTCTGGTAACCAGTATTCTGCAGAAAAAATATAAAAACAACAACATTCCATAAGTAAATGATTTTTTACTTTATTAGTTTTTTTAATACTTTTTTATTTTATTACTTTTATTACTTTTTTACTTTATTTTTTATATTACTTTTTTATTACTTTATTTTTCATTTTTATTTTTTATTACTTTATTTTTATTTTTTATTACTTTTTATTACTTATTTTTCATTTTTTTTTTTATTACTTTATTTTTTTATTACTTTTTTTTTTATTACTTTATTTTTCATTTTTATTTTTTATTACTTTATTATTTTATTTTTTATATTACTTTTTTATTACTTTATTTTTCATTTTTATTTTTTATTATTTTATTTTTTATATTACTTTTTTATTACTTTATTTTTCATTTTTATTTTTTATTACTTTATTTTTTATATTACTTTTTTATTACTTTATTTATTTTATTACTTTTTTATTTTATTACTTTTTTACTTTATTTTATTTCATTACCTCTGCTTCAGCAAAGGCCAAGGTATTGTTTTCAGTTGTGTTTGTTTGTTTGTTTGTCCATGGACAAGATATCTCAAGAACCGCTGGAGGGATTTCGATGAAACTTCCAGGGATGTTTGGCCTCGTGGCTGGCACAAACTGATTAGATTTTGGGATCGATCCGGTACTGGACAAGGTTTCTGGATTATTTTTCCAATTTTTTTTTAATTTACATGTTGTTTGTTCCTTCTCGAGCCACACCTAGCTCATTAGGGCCAGTTTCCCGGTTTCCTTGGCATCTGGGTTCTACACCTGGACGGGACGCCAGTCCGTCGCAGGTGAGCTACAAGATGCAGAAGGAAAGAGTGAGAGAAAGTTGTGGCAAAAGAGTCAGCAGAAGTTTGCCATTACCATCTGCCAGAGCCGCATGGACCTTAGGTGTTTCACTCATAAACACATACATCACCCGGTCTGAGATTCGAACCCGCGATCCCTCAACCGCGAGTCCGCTGCTCTAACCACTAGGCCATGAGCCTCCACACTTTAAATGTGTATGTAAGGTTTCACATAGTTCTCTTGTACATACACACACATACATATACTCACACAATTTCAGCATTGAACATTATTACCATCCCATTTCCATTGTACACACACACACACATTCTTTATTTTCTCTCTTTGTTTCTTTCTGTGGAAGAGCATAGGCTCGAAACGTTAAAGACTTTCTCACTTCCTGAGAATTAAACTGATACATCTGTTTGTTGTCTACACCACCTGTCTTCGTCTTTTGTGAATTCTCCCTATACATATGTATATATACATATATATATATATGTATATATGTGTGTGTGTGTGTGTGTGAAGGCGAAATGGCCCAGTGGTTAGGGCAGCGGACTCGCAGTCATAGGATCGCAGTTTCGATTCCCGGACCAGGCGTTGTGAGTGTTTATTGAGTGAAAACACCTAAAGCTCCACAATGCTCCGGCAGGGGGTGGTGGTGATCCCTGCTGTACTCTTTCACTGCAACTTTCTCTCACTCTTTCTTCTGTTGGCCTGCTCGCTTAGCCAGCGGGGTGGCGTCATATGAAGGCTAAAATAATGCGAAGCGCATAGTGACCAGCGATGTGTAGCAACATCTGATAGCCTGGTCGGTCACGGTGATCACAGTGATATATATATATATATATATATATATATATATATATATATATATGTACTGGTACACCGGCGATTATAATTAATTTTATTGTATCGCATTTAACTTTGTTTATATATATATATATATATATATATATATATATATATATATATAATATAAGTCTGGCCTCTTTCAGTTTCTGTCAACCAAATCAACTCACAAGGCCTTGGTCAGCCCGAGGCTATAGCAGAAGACACTTGGCCAAGATGTCATGCAGTGGGACTGAACCCAGAACCATGTGGTTGCGAAGTAAGCTTTTTACCATATGGCCACACCAGAGCCTATGCCACACAGCCACACTCCTCAAAGGCCCTAGAACTCCCAAATCAGGACCCTGCTGCCAGATGCAGTTTAAAAGTCATACCAAAGACGATACACAAACATACCACAGAAGAAGAGTGGCTAAGTGGTAAGCACCTAAGGTGATAATACAAAATCTACTTGCTTCAGTTTGCCTGGCTGACAACAGGTTCCAGTCCTACTTCAGTAGGTTGACACAAATAACAACATCACTTAATTGTTAAACAGCTGTTCCCTTTATGTTCACAGGCATAGGAGTGGCAGTGTGGTAAGTAGCTTGCTTACCAACCACATGGTTTCGGGTTCAGTCCCACTGCGTGGCACCTTGGGCAAGTGTCTTCTACTCTAGCCTCGGGCCAACCAAAGCCTTGCGAGTGGATTTGGTAGACGGAAACTGAAAGAAGCCCATCGTATATATGTAGGCGCAGAAGTGACTGTGTGGTAAGTAGCTTGCTTACCAACCACATGGTTTCGGGTTCAGTCCCACTGCATGGCACATTGGGCAAGTGTCTTCTACTATAGCCTCGGGCCGACCAAAGCCTTGTGAATGGATTTGGTAGACAGAAACTGAAAGAAGCCCGTCGTATATATGTATATATATGTGTGTGTTTGTGTGCCTGTGTTTGTCCCCTCCAACATCGCTTGACAACCAATGCTGGTGTGTTTACATCCCCATAACTTAGCGGTTCGGCAAAAGAGATCGATAGAATAAGTATTAGGCTTAGAAAGAATAAGTCCTGGGGGGTCAATTTCCTCGACTAAAGGCGGTGCTCCAGCATGGCCGCAGTCAAATGACTGAAACAAGTAAAAGAGTATGGTAAACTGCTAAGTAGAGAGCCCTTCAATCCCAAATGATCATGGAAATGCAGCATGAAGGTTACACTCTGAGGCACAAATCCAGGCAAGGTTGTTTATGGAAGGCCAGCTGTCACCTATGCATACCAGCCTTGCCTCTCCACACCACTGATGTTGTCTAAAGGAAAAGCAAAGGGGCCGATACAGCTTGGCACCGGTCACGTCGCAATTCATTTCTACAGATGAGTGAACTGAAGCAATATGAAATGAAGTGTCTTGCTCAAGAACACAACACAGCCCCAGTCCAGTCCAGGAATAGAACTCACTACCTCATGATTGTGAGCCTGGCGCTCTAACCACTGAGCCATGCACCTTCACAGGGTAAACTGTAAATACTTGTAGTGCACCTGAGCACTGTATACAATAAGTTCATTTAGTAGTCATCTCCTTCCCTAGAAAATGTCTCATAAATGAGGAAGATAGTAACCTTGTGGTGGAGACCCTCTCTGTAATAGGTTTAATATGAGACATAATTTACATGCATACAGAAAGATGAAGAGATATAGAAAGACTGATAGCCTGAGAGACGGACGAACAGATAGAAAGATAGACAGACGGCTAGATATATATATGTAAAGAGAGCGTTTAGATGGATATCAGATAGTTGATTAGATAGATATATCTAACGGGTATATAGATCTGTTTTACATCTGTGAGACATATTTAGAAAACTTTTTTAAAGATATAGAATAAAGAAAAGAAAAGAAAACTTACCTTACACGATTCCTTAAAGTGATTGGCCTGACATCGTAGGAAGGATGGCCATCCCTGATTCTTGTTAAAAGTCTCTACAATTCTACATTGTTTTTCGGCGCTTTGGCACCACTCGCGACTGGGATATTCAACTTTAGACGTGTTCGGATCGCATTTCGGTACATAGACCGAACACAAGAGATGCTGGACCACCGACCAACACTTGTGGAAATTCTGGAGTCCCTTCCATAGTTGTAACTTCTGTTGAATCTCTTCTTGTGTCACGGTCGAACTGTCGTTATCGCCGTTTCTCAGAAATACGGTTGATGTATGAGTGAAGTCAACTTGGGCCCCTAAACAAACATTGCTTTTCAAAGGTTCGCATGCGTCGACGCGAAACGTACAGTCAGGTGGGACAGAAGTAGGGGTCATCAGGGAAACCACTACACATGATAACAAGATAACTTCGAAAACTATCAACCCGTTCATCATATCTCGATATCTGACTTCAGATCAAACTGCATGATACCCGTATAGCTGAAAGCTAAGTCGGGTAGAAAGAAAGTAGTAAGGGAGCAACTGAAATCCTCAAAGTTCATAAATAAACCGGAAGAGGTTTTAAAAGTTCTTTTCTCTTCTTTTCCTTTTTTATTTTTTATTTTTGTACTTTTTCGGTGTTTTTGAAGTTGGTCGGAATTAATGAAAAAAAAAAGATATTATCTTTTCCAACTGTTATTTTTGTCGTGTGTTGTAATAAATGTATTTGAGTTTATAACAGTTTTTTTTTACAGACACACACACACACAAAAATAACTTTTATTGACAATCATTTAAATTAATACAACTTCCTTCTTTACCAATATATACAGAAGGGAAACGATATTTATTAATTCTATACCATTTTATTTGATTTTCTTTTTGTAGATATTTAAATTAGAAAAGTTTATCAAATCCAAGATGAATTTTTGGAAGCTAATTTCACTATTTATAAGAAAGCCTTGTAATTTTCCAGTTCATACGACTTCACATCACATTGTATTTCGGTAGGTCCGTGGATAAAAACAAAGTTCCCTTTTGTACTTTTAAAGAGATGTACTTTGAATGCAGTACGCAACGAAATTCTTAATTGAAATTTTCGAAAGAGTTTTATCTTATTTTCAAATTAAAGAGAAAATATGAAAACTATAAATTTGAAAGAACATATGATAATGTGTGTAATTGTCCCTTAAACTTTAAATAATTTAGGTCAAAGTTTTCAGTAGTAGTAGTAGTGAGAAGAAGAAGAGGAAGAAGAAGTAAGTGTGTAAGTAAAATCGAGTTTCTTTTGTTAGGAAATAATCCAGAATCTAGTAGTTTCTTTCAACAGTTTCCACATATCTCGACGTGGTCTCCCTTAAAACTTCGCGTGGAAAAGTTTTCTGTTCCAACTTCTTAAGTTATCACCGTCATCATCATCATCATTATCGTCGTCGTCTTCGTCAGCATCCCCATCGTCATCATCATATCATCATCATCATGTTGTTGTGCTTCAAATTTAATTCTCTAACTTTTGGTAATTGCCTAACTTTTTTTTTCCACCAACTTTTCCTAACTTCGATAGCAAAATTCGAATAAAAATGCTCTCTCTCTCTTTCACTTGTTGTTGATGGTGGTGGTGGTGCTTCTGCTACTGCTGCTCTTGCCACTATAATTTAACCATTCTCCATCTCAAGTGTTGGGTTCCGCTAAATAAGCAACGTCCGATTCTGAAGAAACAGAGAAGTTCTTGAACACATCGCTACCGACAGACAGTAACAACAACGTTCTTACTGTTCCTCACGACTACCACAACCGTTACTATCCATGCTGCTGGTATTATTCGTTATCACTACGACCATTGATGTTACCGCCTTCGCCTGACTACCACCACCACCACCACTTCGGCAATTAATCCGACAACTACTAAGACTTGAAGGCGCGTGGCTTAGTGGTTAGGGCATTCGGCTCATGATTGTAAGGTCGTGAGTTCGATTCCCGGCGACGTGTTGTGTCCTTGAGCAAGACACTTTATTTTACGTTGCTCCAGTCCACTCAGCAGGCAAAAATGAGTAGTACCTGTATTTCAAAGAGCCGGCCTTGTCACACTTTGTGTCACTCTGAATCTCCCTGAGAACTACATTAGGGGTACGCATGTCTGTTGATTGCTCAGTCACTTTGCATGTTAATTTCATGAGCAGGCTGTTCCGTTGATCGTATCAGCAGGGACCCTCGTCGTCGTAACCGACGGAGTGCTTTTACTAAGACTAGTAAACAATCATTTCATCAAGAAGGACAAGGCCTGAAATTCTTGAGGGTTGGGGCTAGTCGATTAGATCGACTCCAGTACCCGACAGGTACTTTTGGGGGGGGGGGGGGGTTCAACCTCGAAAGGGGAAGAGGCAGAGTCGACCTCAACCGAATTTGAATTCAGAACGTATAGCCGGAAGAAATACCTGTTTCTTTATTGCCCACAAGGGGCTAAACACAGAGGGGACAAACAAGGACAGACAAACGGATTTAATCAACCCCGAAAGGATGAAAGGCAAAAGTCGACCTCGGCGGAATTTGAACTCAGAAAGTAACGGCAGACGAAATACCTATTTCTTTACTACCCACAAGGGGCTAAAGACAGAGGGGACAAACAAGGACAGACACACATTAAGTCGATTATATCGACCCTAGTGCGTAACTGGTACTTAATTTATCGACCCCGAAAGGATGGAAGGCAAAGTCAACCACGGCGGAATTTGAACTCAAAACGTAACGGCAGACGAAATACCTATTTCTTTACTACCCACAAGGGGCTAAACACAGAGAGGACAAACAAGGACAGACAAATGGATTAAGTCGATTACATCGACCCCAGTGTGTACCTGGTACTTAATTTATCGACCCCGAAAGGATGAAAGGCAAAGTCGACCTCGCCGGAATTTGAACTCAGAACGTAACGGCAGTCGAAATACGGCTACGCATTTCGCCCGGCGTGCTAACGATTCTGCCAGCTCGCCACCGGAAGAAATACCGCTAAGTATTTAGTCGGGTACACTGATGATTCAACCAGCCCACTGCCTTATTACTACCGATCAGCAAGGCACAAATATGAAACGAGTCAATCACCAGGGAATTTCGTCTTCCTCTCGTTGTGAACAGATTCAGTTGTTGAAAGGCCACAAAGTAGCCAAACCTCATGAACAGTTGACCCCTTTGGTGCCTAATTTACTTGGTCTGGCCGCTGGGGTCATGTACTCCCTATGGAAATTCTTCTGGCGCCACTGCTCTATCTCCCGGAGGACGAAGCTCCGCATAAACAACGCATCTGTCCTCTCCATTCTCCTCTATGGAACCGAAACGTGGCCCCTCTCGAAGAACCTGACAAAGAGGATCAACAGCCTCGATAGCTGAGCCCTGAGAACCGTTGAGAACATCAGATGGCTGAACGTGTTTGGGAAATATCTCCAAAGGTTCGACGTCAATTTGGAAGATGCCAAGGGGCATATATATGTATATGTAGTGAATCTTCCATGCATGAAGGATAAATATATAGATATATAAGCCAGAAGGATAGATATATCATTGAGAACAATAGATTTAGTTGGTGGTCTTGTTATCTCTATTCTATCTTTTGGTGAAGTAGAAGAGGTTAGAAAGGGTCAAGTGGTGTAGACATTATTTCGACCTAGCTAAAGGCATCTGGAAAATGTAAAACTGCTGTCAGAGAAAAACCATTGTTCCACCGTGGGAAAAGTTCTGTTGCAGAGTTAATTTAAATTTGGCTGTGGTGGATCGAATCCACTTCATGCATGCCAAGGTGGACCTGGTCGACTTTTCACACGATGACCTTTCTGGGACCACTAACTTGGAATGACCCATAATCTCCAGCCAGGAAACTATTCAAATTGTCCTTGACACTCTAAAATTGTTTGTCATAATTTTCTGCTGTAACCCTGTATAGAATGCGACGGTTAGACTTTCCACGACTACACGGTCCAAGCTGGTAGTTAATACGCTGCGAGAATCAAGCAGCATCCCAAAATTCCAAATACCACATCCTTGACCTCGATCTGCGGATGATGCACAACTGCAGCCCGACGAAATAGACGAGCTACAGTATTTTCTCACACCGTCTCTGATGAAGGGATGTATAAAATATCCTGGAAAAACAGCTGTAAGACTTTCTCTTTATAACTGTTCTGAAAACTATTCACAGCCTTGAATTTTTTATATCATTCTGTTAATTACATATATATATATATATATATATAATATATATATACTAGCAGTATCGCCTGGCGTTGCTCGGGTTTGTAAGGGAACTAACTATATAAGCATTTTTAGAGATGTAAAGTATAATAGCCATCTCAATATGGCTAACCACAAAGGGGGGGGTGTTACTGTAGCTTTTTACGTTCTGAGATTTAATAATACATTTTTAGAGAGTTACTTCCCTTATATAATTGCAAAAAAATGCATTAAAATGGGAAAAATGATGGTAAATCTTTTTTTAAATCGTAGACTCATCGTAGACGCGCGCTAATACCCAGAAGGGCTCGATATGAATCACGACTATAAGATACCCGCTTTTGGTTACACTGCACCGCAAAATGTGGGAGTAGTTAGGAATCTAAATCGTAGGAGACAGACAGCACACAACCTCACTTTTATATATAAAGATATCGGAAAATCCGAAAAAAGAAGGTCACTCTAAGTTATAGAGCGGTATATATGAGGCCAGTTTATGAGATTACCTTAGGTTTCACATCCATAAAGCGCTTCGCTTTATGGTGCATCATCAGATCCCAAAACCTTTTGGCTAAAGGCCTCTCTGGAGTACAGAGGAGGAAGGGACCCCGTCAACAAAGAAGATGGTCTCCTCTTGGCTGTCGATCACCGATGTCAACAAAGGGGATTGTATCCCTTTGGCTATCGATCGCCGGCGACCCTGTTATCCCGTGGGTTCCAATAGGCTAGCAGGAATTTCTTGAAATGTAAGCACGGTCCGAAGACCTCCGTTCCGGAGTTCAAGATGTTCCTTGGGTCGAGAGAGTCATTTAGGCTCCTCGCCCCTTCTGCTATGCATAATTTACAGCGATTGGTCCCGGTAATGTAGGGGCATGGATATTCTAGGTTTCTCCGGGATGTTGTGTATGGAATCCCGTCATCTATCAGCTGGCATACATGGCTGACAAATGACGTGATGAATCTTCTTTCCCCTCGCTACAGAGGCCTTTAGCTAATAGGTTTTGAGATCTGAAGATATGCCATAAAGCTAAGCCCTTTGCGGACGTGAAACCTAACGTGATCCTATAAACCGTCCTTATGTAACTTCACCGGGCGAAATGCTTAGTATTTCGTCTGCGGTTACGTTCTGAGTTCAAATTCCGCCGAGGTCGACTTTGCCTTTCATCCTTTCGGGGTCGATAAATTGAGTCCCAGTTACGCACTGGGGTCGATATAATCGACTTAATCCGTTTGTCCCCTCTGTGTTTAGCCCCTTATGGGTAGTAAAGAAATAGTAACTTATATATATTACATGCTACCCTGATGTAATCTCCAGGGATACAAGCACCCAGCAACAGGACCTCCGTAATGCTATGATGGACCGTGAGGTCTGGCGTAACATAGTAAATTCCATTGTCTCGACCACGGTCGAACAATGATGATGATGATGATCACCAAACTGAAAAACGCACACAATTCCCACAAACACTGAAAGATAGCTCTTCCCGACTTACAGCGTGGCCAACCCAGTGGTGATGTCTCGGTATAAAGAGATATAACTCTTAACTAAATCCCTACCCGGTTCGTTTCATCACCTTTTCACAGCAACAGCAGTGGAGGCGCAATGGCCCAGTGGTTAGGGCAGCGGACTCGCTGTCGGAGGATCGCGGTTTCGATTCCCAGACCGGGCGTTGTGTGTGTTTATTGAGCGGAAACACCTAAAGCTCCACGAGGCTTCAGCAGGGGGTGGCGGCGACCCCTGTTGTACTCTTTCGCTCCAATTTTCTCTTACTCTTTCTTCCTGCTTCTTGTCCCCGACTTCCTATGCAACCGCTGGGCCTGGATGCGCATTCATCCATCCGTCGATGCTCTCGGTGTCGGGGGTTGACCTGCTTTCTCTTCTGCGGGTCTTACGAATAGCAAAGGACCACGTTTTGGACTTCTCTCACTAATGGGACGAAGACCGCTTTGCTCAACAAACAAACAGCAACAGCAAACCAGATGTGTCCTTTCACCTCCACCATTAGAGAGCAGTCACCGTATTTCATTCCATATCGGCTACCTCTAATGAGTGTAGGGTTGTATAATCGGATTGTTACCGAATACTTCGTTGTACCCCTAGTGCGAAACCGATTTTTTTATTAATTAATACAAAAAAGTTAATAATAATGGAAGAAAACAGCTGAAAATGCGTCTTAGTTATTAATCCATATATTTTTCCCTCCTTACTTTTCTTTATCATTATTATAATATTTTGTTAAGGAAAAAATTTAAAAGAATATACTTCAAATTTTTTATCAGAAATACCTTTCGATTCATATCATCTTTAGATCTTTTCGGTTTGAACGACAGCTTTTTCTAGCGGTGTCATATGAAATTGTCACCCATAATTATAACCTTAGTATCGATCTATTGCATTTCAATCTGTTTTAGGGTTAGGGTTAGAGTTAGGGTTAGGGGTGGGGGAAAGGGTATCTTTTTTCCTTCAGAAATGTAAATAAACCCAATCTGTTTCTTAAACGAGGGACATATTCATATGGCACAGAATGTTTTTTTACCTCAGTAGACGTCATTGATTGGTTGAAATTGCAGAAATTGAAGAAAAACAACAACTAATATCTTACAAACTATAAAATTTTCTCAATAAAGCCAAGAGAAAAAGATGTTTTATAAACACATTCTACCAGTATACGAAGTTTAAAAGTGTATAGTTACGTGGAAATTATGTTAAAAACTGCCGTTCAAACCGAAAAGATCTTCATCTTTATTTCCTGAAAAAAAAAAAATAAAGTTTCCATTTCTGAAACAAACAAGAAAAGTTTGATTAAAAGAAGAACCGCTTAATTAAAATTATACGAAAATATTGCCCGTTCATTTCAAGTGGCTCTGCTTGTAACCGGTGATAAGCAAAAACGTTCTCAAGGAAGATTCCCTACAATTTTCTTTAAAAAAAATCCTAATTTGAATCCCAGAACTCGTTTCTCCTCTCGCCCTACATCAAATCAACCAGTAGTAGTTTATACATTTTTTACTATGTTTTGCTGACACGAAACTCCGTTAGTTTCCAGGGACAATACACATAATCAGAAACACGTGGGAGAGAATCAGTTTCAAAACACAAACCTGCCAGGTTCTCCTTTGTTTATGTTTCGTCAGTTTCTTTTTTTGGCAATCTAAACGTGCTACTACAAACGAAAGATTGCCCTTTTTTTATTTTGTTGTGTTTTATGAACATTACTCGGTACTACTTGAGAATAGTGGTCCCGGTGCGCGCACTCGCGTACTAGCGCATCCGCGCTAGCTAGTCATGACTAGTCGATCCTTACTTTGTGTTTTTGTGTGTTATTTACTTTGTTTTAAAAAATTATTTACTTTGTGTTTTATTTACTTTGTTTAACAAAAATTGGCGATCCTTCGGTATAGGTACCGGAAGTAGCTTTGTTTACATTTCTGAAGATAACAAAAACCCTTTTTTCCTACCCCTAACACAAACCCTAACCCCCCATATATATAAAAAAAAACACTTTCTTGAAATGTATCCGGTACCTATACCGAAGTTACGTCCCAAAATTATTTACTTTGTGTAAAAAAGTTATTTACTTGGCTAGGTAGTCGTAGGGTCGACTAGTCACGACTAGCTAGCGCGAGTGCGCGCACCGGGACCACTGTACTCTGTTTGTTGTGATGCAAATATTTGTTTTAAATAAGTAATTAATGGAAACATTTGTACTTATCAAATTTATTAATTTCATAATGATTTTATAACTGCGTTCTCTTCCACCGAGGTCGACTTTGCCTTTCATCCTTTCGAGGTCGATAAAATAAGTACCAGTTACGCACTGGGGTCGATGTGATCGACTATCTTGCTGCACTAAATTTCAGGCTTTGTGCCTAGAGCAGAAAGGATTATAACTGCGTTCTAAGTTAAAATACAACCATGATCAACTTTGCTTTTACATCCATCGCGATCGATGAAATGTATCGATGCAGGTGGAATGGCAGAATTATAAGAACGTCTGGTCAGGTCCCTTACGGTTTCTTTTCTGGCTATTTGCATTCAAATTCTGCCATAGCTTTAAAACTACACTTGAGAGTGTAGGCAGTTATTCTCAATAAAGGTCCATGTATGGTTCTTGGCGTGTGTGGTGTGGTGGGTCCTTGTAAGAATTTGTTATTAAAGTTTGTATGTTTGCAGCGTGGAAGGTGTTTGTAAGCCAACCCGGCCAAAACCGGCTCTGACTCTGTAGTACGAATGTCTTGTTTTCTTAGGTTTTGAATTAAAATATTCCACCAAGCCTTAGTCACAATTTACGTTCCTAACACTAGCTTAATGATAACTAAGTCATTTTACTAAATCTTTAGTTATATTTAAAATAATTGAAAGAAACATGGAGCATCTCAAAATAAATACAGTAGCAAAAGGGTTAAGAAACACACAAAAGCCGTTCGATTCACTTCAACATTTAAATTTAATTTGTCAAAATATTTTCGTCGCTTTGAGACCGCGACCTGTTCACTGACAAAACTTCACGGTCTCAAAGCGACGAAAATATTTTGACAAATTAAATTTAAATGTTGAAGTGAATCTAATGGATTCTCCTCCTTCTTCTTCTTCTTCTTCTTCTTCTTCTTCTTCTTCTTCTTCTTCTAGTAGCTCTGTTTAGTTTTGGGCCGGAGGCCCAATTAGCCCTCCACAGGAGCAAACTGAAAGGTCTGCACGGACTGCAGCTTTTAAGCTAGTGTTTATAATAAAAGATCCTTCTCTTTTTATTTTCTCTTATCATTAGAATGTCCCAGACAATGGCAATAAAGATACCTGTTCCAAGGAAGAAGAAATGGCAAAAAACAGAGCACAGTTTTACACCATTTGCTCATAAATCCAGGAAGATGGGTTTCTACAGTGGAACCCTTCGGGGCAATCATGTGGTCGTGGAATATTCCGGGGATGCCTATGATTTATATACAAAGGTTAGTAGGTTCAACTTCTGATGTCTTATCATCATCATCATCACTATCTCTTTCCTCTTTTTTTTTTACTTGTTTCAGTCATTTTGACTGCGGCCATGCTGGAGCACCGCCTTTAATCGAGCAACTCGACCCCAGGACTTATTCTCTGTAAGCCCAGTACTTATTCTATCGGTCTCTTTTGCCGAACCGCTAAGTGATGGGGACATAAACGCACCAGCATCGGTTGTCAAGCAATGCTAGGGGGACAAACACAGACACACAAATATACACGCACATACATATATATACATATATACGACGGGCTTCTTTCAGTTTCCGTCCACCAAATCCACTCACAAGGCCCTGGTCGGCCCAAGGCTATAGTAGAAGACACTTGCCCAAGATGCCATGCAGTGGGACTGAACCCGGAACCATGCGGTTGGTAAACAAGCCACTTACCACACAGCCACTCCTGCGCCTAGGTCATTATTATCATTATGCATCATCAGAATACCCCATCTCACCCCACCAGGTGTCAGATTAATTTATGAGTATATTAAGCAGTTGTCCCACGATGCCACTAGTCGAAGGTCTCCAATGCTAATCTAAGTATGCTGTTGTTATGTATATCTAGGGGCTCCAGTGCATTGTTTCGCCCAGGGACCTATAATGTTATGAAGTCAACCCTGCCTTTGCCATCAATATCATCAACACTTTATAATGGTGTTGACACTGAAATTCAACTTTAAAAGTACTGATGCTGGTACCACATAAAAAGCACTGGTGCTGGTACCACATAAAAAGCACTGGTGCTGGTACCACATAAATAGCACTGATGCTGGTACCACATAAAAAGCACTGATGCTGGTACCACATAAAAAGCATTGGTGCTGGTACCACATAAAAAGCACTGATGCTGGTACTACATAAAAAGCACTGGTGCTGGTACCACATAAAAAGCACTGGTGCTGGTACCACATAAAAAGCTCTGGTGCTGGTACCACATAAAAAGCACTGGTGCTGGTACCACATAAATAGCACTGATGCTGGTACCACATAAAAAGCATTGGTGCTGGTACCACATAAAAAGCACTGATGCTGGTACTACATAAAAAGCACTGATGCTGGTACCACATAAAAAGCACTGGTGCTGGTACCACATAAAAAGCACTGATGCTGGTACCACATAAAAAGCACTGGTGCTGGTACCACATAAAAAGCACTGGTGCTGGTACCACATAAAAAGCACTGGTGCTGGTACTACATAAAAAGTACTGGTGCTGGTACCACATAAAAAGCACTGGTGCTGGTACCACATAAAAAGCACTGATGCTGGTACTACATAAAATGTACTGATGCTGGTACCACATAAAAAGCACTGATGCTGGTACTACATAAAAAGCACTGGTGCTGGTACTACATAAAAAGCACTGGTGCTGGTACCACATAAAAAGCACTGGTGCTGGTACCACATAAAAAGCACTGATGCTGGTACTACATAAAATGTACTGATGCTGGTACCACATAAAAAGCACTGGTGCTGGTACCACATAAAAAGCACTGGTGCTGGTACCACATAAAAAGCACTGATGCTGGTACTACATAAAAAGCACTGGTGCTGGTACTACATAAAAAGCACTGGTGCTGGTACCTCATAAAAAGTACTGGTGCTGGTACCACATAAAAAGCACTGGTGCTGGTACTACATAAAATGTACTGATGCTGGTACCACATAAAAAGCACTGATGCTGGTACTACATAAAATGTACTGATGCTGGTACCACATAAAAAGCACTGATGCTGGTACCACATAAAAAGCATTGGTGCTGGTACCACATAAAAAGCACTGATGCTGGTACCACATAAAAAGCACTGGTGCTGGTACTACATAAAAAGCACTGGTGCTGGTACCACATAAAAAGCACTGGTGCTGGTACCACATAAAAAGCACTGATGCTGGTACTACATAAAATGTACTGATGCTGGTACCACATAAAAAGCACTGGTGCTGGTACCACATAAAAAAGCACTGGTGCTGGTACCACATAAAAAGCACTGATGCTGGTACTACATAAAAAGCACTGGTGCTGGTACTACATAAAAAGCACTGGTGCTGGTACCTCATAAAAAGTACTGGTGCTGGTACCACATAAAAAGCACTGGTGCTGGTACTACATAAAAAAGCACTGGTGCTGGTACTACATAAAAAGCACTGGTGCTGGTACCACATAAAAAAGCACTGGTGCTGGTACCACATAAAAAGCACTGGTGCTGGTACCACATAAAAAAGCACTGGTGCTGGTACCACATAAAAAGCACTGGTGCTGGTACTACATAAAAAAGCACTGGTGCTGGTACCACATAAAAAAGCACTGGTGCTGGTACCACATAAAAAAGCACTGGTGCTGGTACCACATAGAAAGCACTGGTGCTGGCACCACATAAAAAGCATTGGTGCTGGTACCACATAAAAAGCACAGGTGCTGGTACCACATAAAAAGCATTGGTGCTGGTACCACATAAAAAGCACTGGTGCTGGTACCACATAGAAAGCACTGGTGCTGGCACCACATAAAAAGCATTGGTGCTGGTACCACATAAAAAGCACAGGTGCTGGTACCACATAAAAAGCATTGGTGCTGGTACCACATAAAAAGCACAGGTGCTAGTACCACATAAAAAGCACAGGTGCTGGTACCACATAAAAAGCATTGGTGCTGGTACCACATAAAAAGCACAGGTGCTAGTACCACATAAAAAGCACAGGTGCTAGTACCACATAAAAAGCACAGGTGCTGGTACCACATAAAAAGCATTGGTGCTGGTACCACATAAAAAGCATTGGTGCTGGTACCACATAAAAAGCACAGGTGCTAGTACCACATAAAAAGCACAGGTGCTGGTACCACATAAAAAGCACTGGTGCTGGTACCCCATAAAAAGCACTGGTGCTGGTACCACATAAAAAGCACTGGTGCTGGTACCACATAAAAAGCACTGGTGCTGGTACCACATAAAAAGCACTGGTGCTGGTACCACATAAAAAGCACTGGTGCTGGTACCACATAAAAACACTGGTGCTGGTACCAACATAAAAAAGCACTGGTGCTAGTACCACATAAAAAGCACTGGTGCTGGTACCACATAAAAAGCACTGGTGCTGGTACCACATAAAAAGCACTGGTGCTGGTACTACATAAAAAGCACTGGTGCTGGTACCACATAAAAAAGCACTGGTGCTAGTACCACATGAAAAGCACTGGTGCTGGTACCACATAAAAAGCACTGGTGCTGGTACCACATAAAAAGCACTGGTGCTAGTACCACATAAAAAGCACTGGTGCTGGTACCACATAAAAAGCACTGGTGCTGGTACCACATAAAAAGCACTGGTGCTGGTACCACATAAAAAGCATTGGTGCTGGTACCACATAGAAAGCACTGGTGCTGGCACCACATAAAAAGCATTGGTGCTGGTACCACATAGAAAGCACTGGTGCTGGCACCACATAAAAAGCATTGGTGCTGGTACTACATAAAAAGCACTGGTGCTGGTACCACATAGAAAGCACTGGTGCTGGTACCACATAGAAAGCACTGGTGCTGGTACCACATAAAAAGTGCTGGTTCCACGTAAAAAGCACTGGTGCTGGCACCACATAAAAAGCACTGGTGCTGGTACTACATAAAAAGCACTGGTGCTGGTACCACATAAAAAGTGCTGGTTCCACGTAAAAAGCACTGGTGCTGGCACCACATAAAAAGCACTGGTGCTGGTACTACATAAAAAGCACTGGTGCTGGTACCACATAAAAAGCACTGGTGCTGGTACCACATAAAAAGCACTGGTGCTGGTACCACATAAAAAGTGCTGGTTCCACGTAAAAAGCACTGGTGCTGGCACCACATAAAAAGCACTGGTGCTGGTACTACATAAAAAGCACTGGTGCTGGTACCACATAAAAAGTGCTGGTTCCACGTAAAAAGCACTGGTGCTGGTACCACATAAAAAGCACTGGTGCTGGTACTACATAAAAAGCACTGGTGCTGGTACCACATAAAAAGCACTGGTGCTGGTACCACATAAAAAGCACTGATGCTGGTACCACATAAAAAGCACTGGTGCTGGCACCACATAAAAAGCATTGGTGCTGGTACTACATAAAAAGCACTGGTGCTGGTACCACATAAAAAGCATTGGTGCTGGTACTACATAAAAAGCACTGGTGCTGGTACCACATAAAAAGCACTGGTGCTGGTACCACATAAAAAGCACTGGTGCTGGTACTACATAAAAAGCACTGGTGCTGGTACCACATAAAAAGCACTGGTGCTGGTACCACATAAAAAGCACTGGTGCTGGTACCACATAAAAAGCACTGGTGCTGGTACCACATAAAAAGCATTGGTGCTGGTACTACATAAAAAGCACTGGTGCTGGTACCACATAAAAAGCACTGGTGCTGGTACCACATAAAAAGCATTGGTGCTGGTACTACATAAAAAGCATGATGATGCTGGTACCACATATAAAAAGCACTGGTGCTGGTACCACATAAAAAAGCACTGGTGCTGGTACCACATAAAAAGCATTGGTGCTGGTACTACATAAAAAGCACTGGTGCTGGTACCACATAAAAAGCACTGGTGCTGGTACCACATAAAAAGCATTGGTGCTGGTACTACATAAAAAGCACTGGTGCTGGTACCACATAAAAAGCACTGGTGCTGGTACCACATAAAAAGCATTGGTGCTGGTACTACATAAAAAGCACTGGTGCTGGTACCACATAAAAAGCACTGGTGCTGGTACCACATAAAAAGCATTGGTGCTGTACTACATAAAAAGCACTGGTGCTGGTACACATAAAAAGCACTGGTGCTGGTACCACATAAAAAGCATTGGTGCTGGTACTACATAAAAAGCACTGGTGCTGGTACCACATAAAAAGCACTGGTGCTGGTACCACATAAAAAGCATTGGTGCTGGTACTACATAAAAAGCACTGATGCTGGTACCACATAAAAAGCACTGGTGCTGGTACCACATAAAAAGCACTGGTGCTGGTACCACATAAAAAGCATTGGTGCTGGTACTACATAAAAAGCACTGGTGCTGGTACCACATAAAAAGCACTGGTGCTGGTACCACATAAAAAGCACTGGTGCTGGTACCACATAAAAAGCATTGGTGCTGGTACTACATAAAAAGCACTGGTGCTGGTACCACATAAAAAGCACTGGTGCTGGTACCACATAAAAAGCATTGGTGCTGGTACTACATAAAAAGCACTGGTGCTGGTACCACATAAAAAGCACTGGTGCTGGTACCACATAAAAAGCATTGGTGCTGGTACTACATAAAAAGCACTGGTGCTGGTCCACAATAAAAAGCACTGGTGCTGGTACCACATAAAAAGCACTGATGCTGGTACTACATAAAAAGCACTGGTGCTGGTACCACATAAAAAGCACTGGTGCTGGTACCACATAAAAAGCATTGGTGCTGGTACTACATAAAAAGCACTGGTGCTGGTACCACATAAAAAGCACTGGTGCTGGTACCACATAAAAAGCACTGGTGCTGGTACCACAAAAAAGCATTGGTGCTGGTACTACATAAAAAGCACTGGTGCTGGTACCACATAAAAAGCACTGGTGCTGGTACCACATAAAAAGCATTGGTGCTGGTACTACATAAAAAGCACTGGTGCTGGTACCACATGAAAAGCACTGGTGCTGGCACCACATAAAAGCACTGGTGCTGGTACCACATAAAAGCACTGGTGCTGGTACCACATAAAAAGCACTGGTGCTGGTACCACATATAAAAGCATTGGTGCTGGTACTACATAAAAAGCACTGGTGCTGGTACCACATAAAAAGCATTGGTGCTGGTACCACATAAAAAAGCACTGGTGCTGGTACTATACAAAAAAAAGTACTGGTGCTGGTACATACATAAAACAGCTGGTGCTGGTACCACATAAAAGCACTGGTGCTGGTACCACATAAAAAGCACTGGTGCTAGTACCAACATAAAAAAGCACTGGTGCTGGTACCCATAAAAAGCACTGATGCTGGTACCACACCATAAAAATATACTGGTGCTGGTACTACATAAAAAAGTACTGGTGCTGGTACTACATAAAAAAGTACTGGTGCTGGTACTACATAAAAAAGCACTGATGCTGGCACCACATAAAAAGCACTGGTGCTGGTACCACATAAAAAGCACTGGTGCTGGTACCACATAAAAAGCACTGATGCTGGTACCACATAAAAAGCACTGATGCTGGTACCACATAAAAAGCACTGATGCTGGTACCACATAAAAATCTTTGGTGCTGGTACCACATAAAAAGCTTTGGTGCTGGTACCACATAAAAAGCACTGGTGCTGGTACCACATAAAAAGCTTTGGTGATGGCACCACATAAAAAGCACTGGTGCTGGTACTACATAAAATATACTGGTGCTGGTACCACATAAAAAGCACTGGTGATAGTACCACATAAAAGTACTGGTGTTGGTGCATGGGTCAGGCTGAATTCGTTGTGGCAAATTTCTATGGCCAGATCCCTTCTTGTCATCAGCCCTTCTCTATTTTCTAGCAAGGTAATATTTCCCATGCTTGAAAATACATCATTAATCAAACATTTGGCTAATCAATATTGTACATTTCAGGGATGTTTTGGAAAAGGTTCGTTGTCTCGGAGTTTACCTGAGTTTCAAAATCTTCAACCAGTAATTGATATTCCAAAGGACAATGAATTGATCCAACTCAAGATTATGAAACTCAGTAGGTAAGGGCCAAAGTTGTTATCTTTCCCCTACACACACACACACACACATATAGACAGACAGACAAAAGAGCACCATATAAGGGTGATCGTTGACAGAGCAGCTAACCGGCTTCTGTGCCAGTGGCACATAAAAGGGTACCATTCGAGTGTGATCGTTACCAGTGTCACCTTACTGGCACTTCTGCCCGTGCTAGTAGGGTGCCAAGAGCACCATGCAAGTGTGATCGTTGCCAGAGCAGCCAACTGGCTCCGTGCAAGTGGTACATAAAATGGAACCATTCAAGCGTGATCGTTACTGGCACCTGTGGCGGTGGCATGTGTAAAAAGATTCTCGCGAGGTCATTGCCAGTACCGCATGACTGGCCCCTGTGCCGTGGCACGTAAAACGGCACCATTCAAGCGTGATTGTTACCAACGTCGCCTTACTGGCACCTGTGCCGGTGGCATGTGTAAAAAGATTCTCGCGAGGTCATTGCCAGTACCGCATGACTGGCCCCTGTGCCGTGGCACGTAAAACGGCACCATTCAAGCGTGATTGTTACCAACGTCGCCTTACTGGCACCTGTGCCGGTGGCATGTGTAAAAAGATTCTCGCGAGGTCATTGCCAGTACCGCATGACCGACCCCCGTGCCAGTGGCACGTAAAAACACCCACACATTCTCGGAGTGGTTGGCGTTAGGAAGGGCATCCAGCTGTAGAAACTGTAGCCTGGTGCGGCCGTCAGGTTCACAAGTCCTCAGTCAAAATCGTCCAACCCATGCTAGCATGGAAGGCGGACGTTAAACGATGATGAAGATGATGATGATGATGACAGACATGCACATTATATCAGTAGGTAGGTAGATAGATAAATTGTTGTATACAAATACACACACACTTTTATATATTTACAAACCAAATGACATATTTACAAACTCAATTACATATTTAATCTATTTCTAACTCATCTAGATATTTTACTCACCTCAAATGGAAAAAATGTGTATCAAATGATGACTTGTCTATATTGGATGATGAAGATGATGATGGTTCTGGTGATGCTGAACATAAAGTTGTGCCTGACGAACCAACTGAATCCTCTGTTGGAGCTAAAACAGATGAAACCATTACAAAATATTCCAAAGACACCAAACCGTTGTCCCAAGTGAGTGGAAATATCTTTAGCATTGAGTAGAGGTATGTAACAGCTGAGTGGTTTACAGAGTGACAGAGTTCTCTCACCTATGTGGGGGTTACGCACTGGGGTCAATGTAATCGACTTAATCCCTTTGTCTGTCCTTGTTTGTCCTCTCTGTGTTTAGCCCCTTGTGGGTAGTAAAGAAATAAGAAAGGATTATTATTATTGTTATTATTATTGTGGCACGTAAAAAGCACCATCCGATCGTGGCCATTTGCCAGCCTCGTCTGGCACCTGTGCCGGTGGCACGTAAAAACACCCACTACACTCATGGAGTGGTTGGCGTTAGGAAGGGCATCCAGATGTAGAAACACTGCCAGATCAGACTGGGCCTGGTGCAGCCTTCTGGCTTCCCAGACTCCAGTTGAACTGTCCAACCCATGCTAGCATGGAAAGCGGACGTTAAACGATGATGATGATGATGATGATAATTATCATTATCATTGCTATTATTATTATTACTATTATTATTATTATTATTATTGTTTTTATTATTACAGGTAAATAAGAACATTCCTTTACATCCATTGTGTAAAATTGATGAAGATGCTGCTAATGTTTTTGTGGTTGACCAACGTCGACTGAAATCAGAAACTGTAGAAGACAATTCCAGGAGATCCACCCAATGGTTACCCTCATTGAAACAAGACCCTTATTCTATGGGAGAGGTTCTTCTACTTATATATGAAGAGGTAAGCAGGAGAAAAGTCTGTTCTTTATTATTGTCCATTATCTAAGTGAAGTTTACCTCTGAATGTGTATAGCATGTGTCTGTGTGTAGTTATGTGTAAGACATGTCAGTTTTGTGTGTTTGTGTGTAACAGACCCTGCAGGACAAGTGAGACCATAACCCGTGGCCTCTACCTGGGATGTAGCCAGTCCACTTATGCATACCTTTCCTTCTTGGGACACAAAACTCTACTTGTGAAGACCTGTTGAGGCAAGTGAAAATCCAAAATCAAAATCAAAATCAAAATCGATCAGCATCAATGGAAATTGCAGCTGTGATACCAGTGCCAGTAGTATGTAAGAGAACCTTCTGAACGTGGCCATTGCCAGCGCCGCCCCGACTGGCCTTGTGCCGGTGACACGTAAAAAGCACCATCCGACCATGGCCGTTTGCCAGCCCCGCCTGTCACCTGTGCCGGTGGCACGTAAAAAGCACCCACTACACTCACGGAGTGGTTGGTGTTAGGAAGGGCATCCAGCCATAGAAACATTGCCAGATCAGACTGGGCCTGTTGCAGCCTTCTGGTTTCCCAGACCCCAGTTGAACCGTCCAACCCATGCTAGTATGGAAAGCAGATGCTAAACGATGATGATGATATGTATATATAGTGTTGATGAGGATGATTGATGATATATACGTATATATCATCAATCCTACCTCTGCTGGTGACAAAGGGCCTCTTGCTCAGAGTAAAAGGTAGACTATATGACGCATGTGTACAAACAGCCATGCTACATGGCAGTGAAACATGGGCCGTGGCTGCTGAGGACATGTGTAAGCTTGCAAGGAACAAAGCCAGTATGCTCTGCTGGATGTGCAATGTCAGTGTGCATACACAACATTGTAAGTGCCTTGAGAGAAAAGTTGGACCTAAGAAGCATCAGATGTGGTGTGCAAGAGAGACAACTGCGCTGGTATGGTCATGTGGTGCAAATGGATGAGGATGTTTTACAAAAACATGGATATGAGAGGAAAGTTTTTAGCTTGAGGTTTTATTTAAAATTCAATATGAGCTCCAGATGTTGGCACCAACTTCTTGTGACACTCAGGAATTGTGTCAACTGATTTCACCAGAAATTCTTGTAGATATAGAAGAAGATACAACTTCTCGTATTTGCTATTTAACTTCTTCCAAAGTCTATGCTTTTGTATAGTAGGCTTGATCCTTTAACCAAATGGATGAGGATAGCTGTGTGAAAAAGTGTCACACCTGAGCGGTTGAGGGAAACTGTAAAAGAGGTAGACCCAGGAAGACCTGGGATGAGGTGGTGAAGCAACGACCTTTGAACATTAGGCCTCACGGAGGCAATGACTTGTGACCGAGACTTTTGGAAATATGCTGTGCTCGAGAAGACCTGGCAAGCCAAGTGAAACCATAACCCGTGGCCTATGCCAGGGTTGTAACCAGCCCACTTAGGCATACCTTTCTTTCATTGGACACTAAACTCTGCTTGCGAAGACCTTTTGAGGCAAGTGAAATCAAAATTCTTGAGTCACTCAGGAATTGTGTCAACCGATTTCACCTGAAATTCTTGTGGTATAGAAGAAGATACAACTTCTCGTATTCGCCGTTTAACTTCTTCCAAAGTCTATGTTTTGGTATAGTAGACTTGATCCTTTAACCAACTCCAAAGAAAGAAGTCACAGGGTGTTAAGTTGGAACTCTGTGCTAGTGGAGCACTAAGAGCACCATCCGAACATGCCTCATAGATCTTATTCAGCTATGTTTAAACTTGAAGTTATATCATATGCTGAAGAGCATGGTAATAGGGCCGCCAGAAGAAAATTTGATGTTGACGAAAGCAATGTCAGGTTATGGAGAAGAAATAAAGAGGAAATTAAACAGATACCAAAGATAAAGAAGGCAATAATAAAGGACGTTACCGTATACATTTTTACAAACCAAGGACATTATATAGACCTCCTTGATTCAAGTCAGAGAAGGGGTGCGTATTATACACAAGGTTTGGGTTTTTCAGAGGTACAGTCCCCTAAAAATCCCCTGTGTATTATACTCAAGGGCGGACTATATTTGAGGATTTATGGTACTCCCTCGTAAGACTTTTATAAAACTCTTCTGATTGTGCATTTATTAATTTGTCCACCTACCCTATCCTCACAATCATTCTCCCACTCTCTCCACATTTTCTAGTAAATCTGGTATTACTTCAAATGCATGAGATATATATATACATCTTTTATAATAATAAAAGTGAAAAATTCTGTCTGTCCGGCTGGGATCCCTGCGTCTCAAACTACATTTGCTCTGCATAGACATGTTATACTTTTTTGGAATCGGAATGATCCCGGGATTTTAAATCTAGCCTTTGTTTGGTTCTTGAGCATCCAGCATTGGGATCTGATTTAAAAGCATTTGGGTTGCTGTTTCTAGTAAGTAGAGCTTGGCTGATTCACACCATCTTGGTTGGTGTTTCTCAGATGACGTCAGAGATCAAGGAGGTAGATAAATGACATTCACTTCGTTAATTATATGTCAAGATAAGAACTCTGAGACAAATTAGCCAACATTGGTGACAGCTACGTCCACATGTATGTGGGTGAGACCGCAAGCTTTAGTTCGTTCTTACGATTGCAGGCACGGTAGCGCGGCGGAGCTCCCGGCGACTGGGGCAGGCCTGTCGCTGGCGGCCCCGGCACGTAGACAAGTGGGGAACGGAAGGCGGTGCGAAGGTGGCGGCCACCGTGGGGGCTGACGGACGTCTGCGGCAGCATCACGGCCAAAGCTGGGGGGCATACACCTACTGGCTGCTAAACCCTTAATATAGTTAGAATTCAACTTGGGACTGGAACAATAGAATGATTGCATTACAGAATTAATTCTCATCCATCCTTAATTTCTGATCAAACTCCACTGGGGCATAGAATCATCAAGGACGCATTATAGTCATGCTATTTAGCTTGGCTTAGTTTTGGGGTTGCGGGCCAGTTAGCCCTCCGCAGGAGCTATCCCAAGTGTCTGCACAGAGTGCAGCTTTCAAGATTGTTCAGGAATAAAATTATTTTCCCTTTACCCTTTTACTTGTTCCAGTCATTTGACTGTGGCCATGCTGGAGCACCACCTTTAGTCGAGCAAATCGACCCCAGGACTTATTCTTTGTAAGCCTAGTACTTATTCTATCGGTCACTTTTGCCGAACTGCTGAGTTACGGGGACGTAAACACACCAGCATCGGTTGTCAAGCGATGTTGGGGGGACAAACACAGACACAGACACACACACATATACATATATATACATATATACGACGGGCTTCTTTCAGTTTCCGTCTACCAAATCCACTCACAAGGCTTTGGTCGGCCCGAAGCTATAGTAGAAGACACTTGCCCAAGATGCCACGCAGTGGGACTGAACCCGGAACCATGTGGTTGGTAATATAAATTTTTTTTTGTTTCTTTCCTTAGGCATTTTTTCTGACATACGGTCTTGGTTGTTTACTTGTCAAGGATAATCAAGGTGTAAGTAAAACCATATTTTATATCATTTTATAAATCAATTAATAAACCTGTCTATTATTTACATTTGTTGGATATTTGTCCTCATCTTGTTTGTTGTTAACACAACGTTTCAGCTGATATACCCTCCAGCCTTCATCAGGTGTCTTGGGGAAATTTTGAACCTTATTCCTAAGGTATGTTGTTGTTGTTGTTATTATTATTGTTATTATTATTATTCATTTAACGTCCGCTTTCCATGCTAGCATGGGTTGGACAGTTTGACTGAGGACTGGCGAACCAGATGGCTGCCCCAGGCTCCACTCTTGATCTTGCAGAGTTTCTACAGCTGGATGCCCTTCCTAACGCTAACCACTCCGAGAGTGTAGTGGGTGCTTTTTACATGCCACCAGCACGGGGGCCAGTCAGGCGGTGCTGGCAACGACCTCGCTCGAATGTTTTTACATGTGCCAGTAAGGCAATGCTGGTAACGATCACGCTCGAATGGCCGTTGCCAGCACCGCCTCGACTGGCTTCTGTGCCAGTGGAACATAAAAAGCACCATCCGAACATGCCGATGCCAGCCCCGCCTCGATTGGCTTCTGTGCCGGTGGCACATAAAAAGCACCATCCGAACATGCCAATGCCAGCGCCGCCTTGGCTGGCTTCCGTGCCGGTGGCACGTTAAAAGCACCAACCAATCATGGCCGATGCCGGACTCCCCTGGCACCTGTGCAGGTGGCACGTAAAAAGCACCCACTACACTCGCGGAGTGGTTGGCGTCAGGAAGGGCATCCAGCTGTAGAAACACTGCCAGATCAGACTGGAGCCTGGTGCAGACCCCGGTCAAACCATCCAACCCGTGCTAGCGCGGAAAACGGACGATGATGAATGTACAAAATACTGCTATAGTTGACTATTTCAACTTCAAATGGAATCATTGAACTTCGCTACTATCAGCATAAAGAATGATTCACTAAAATTTTACATTCACTGCAACTACAATTTTATAAAATGCTTATAAATGAATTAAGGTAGAGAGGGTATTAAGAGCACCATCCAAATGTGATCGTTGCTAGAGCGGCTCTCTGGCCCCCGTGCCAGTGGCACCTAAAAGACACCATTCAAGTGTGATTGTTACCAGCATCGCCTTACTGGCACCTGTGCTGTTGGCATGTGTAAAAAGATTCGAGCAAGGTCATTGCCAGTACCGCCTGACTGGCCCCCGTGCTGGTGGCACGTAAAAGCACCCACTACACTCTCGGAGTGGTTGGCATTAGGAAGGGCACCCAGCTGTAGAAACTCTGCCAGATCAAGATTGGAGCCTGGTGCAGCCATCTGGTTCTCCAGCCCTCAGTCAAAATCGTCCAACCCATGCTAGCATGGAAAGCGGACGTTAGATGATGATGATGATGAGAACTTATTTTATCAGTTTCTTTGGCGAAACAGCTAAGTTACACAAACATAAACACACCAAAACCCATTGTCAAGTGGTGGTGGGTGGACAAACACAGGCCCAAAGACAAACACACACACACACAGATGTATACACACATATATACATACATACATACACAACAGGCTCCTTTTAGTTTCCATCTGCCAGATCCAATCACAAGGCTGTATAGTCAAGGACACTTGCCCAAAATGTGACACACAGTGGGACTGAACCTGGAGCCATGTGGTTGGGAAGCAATCTGCTTACCATACAGCCACACCTATGCCTATACTCTTTTACTCTTTTACTTGTTTCAGTCATTTGACTGCGGCCATGCTGGAGCACCGCCTTTAGTCGAGCAAATCAACTCCGGGACTTATTCTTTGTAAGCCCAGTACTTATTCTATCGGTCGTTTTGCCGAACTGCTAAGTGACGGGGACGTAAACACACCAGCATCGGTTGTCAAGCAATGCTAGGGGGGGGGGGACAAACACAGACACACAAACACACGCACACATACATATATATATATATATACACGACAGGCTTCTTTCAGTTTCCGTCTACCAAATCCACTCACAAGGCATTGGTCGGCCCGGGGCTATAGCAGAAGACACTTGCCCAAGGTGCCACGCAGTGGGACTGAACCCGGAACCGTGTGGTTGGTTAGCAAGCTACTTACCACACAGCCACTCCTTTAATAATTTTTCCCTTTTTTTTTTTTCCTGCTGTTGCTGTTTTAGAATCCACTGAAGATTTCTGAAATGTGGAAAAAACTCTACAAAAACAGGTCTGACTTTCTTCCCAATTACATTGCTTACCATTATTACCGAAGCCAAGGATGGATCCCCAAACCTGGAATTAAATTTGGATGTGACTTCAGTAAGGCTTTTATTACTATTATTTTATTGTATTTGGAATATTAAATTTCTAAATCTCTCATAGAGATATGTACGGTGGTGGGGTGATAGAATGGTTGTATACTGTCAATCTAACGTGAACGTGACAGTAGGGGGTTACACCACCGCTGTTTAGCCCTAGGAAGCATCGACGCCTCCTGATGGCTTTGACACATTTTTCCTGTGTCCTTATAGACATTTACAAAGGGGAGACAAACACCGTCTCCCCTTCGTAAATGTATATAAGGACACAGGAAAAATGTGTCAAAGCCATCAAGAGGCGTCGATGCTTCCTAGGGCTAAACAGCGGTGGTGTAACCCCCTACTGTCACGTTCACATTAGATTGACAGTATACAACCATTTTATTGTATTTATTATTCTTTTATTCTTTCATTTGTTTCAGTCATTTTATTGTAGCCATGCTGGAGCACCACCTTAGTCAAAGAAATCGGCCCTTATTTTTCATAAGCCTAGTACTTATTTTATCAGTCTCTGTCAAACCACTAAGTTACAGGGATGTAAACATACCAACATCGGTTGTCAAGCAATGGTGGCTGGACAAATACTTACGCAAAGAGACACACATAAGCATATATATATGTGTGTGTGTGTGTGTGTGTATATATATATATATATATATATATATATATATATGTATGTATATATATATGTGTGTGTGTGTGTGGGTATATATATATATATATATATATATATATATATATAATTATCAGTAATAATATAGGGTGAAATTAATTAATTTGGAATAATCATTAATTTCACCAAGTAGATTTCGGCATGTAAAAGCCCCATTCGAGGAAAGTTTAAGTAATACTAAGTAATTAAGGGTTTAGCAACGATTTGCCTCACCACACACTGAATTTAGAAATAGCAGTGAAAGAGTTATAGCTATTCTTTCTACTAAAAGGGAGATCTCAGTAAAACCACAGCACTTGAAAGGCAAACACAGACAGGCAAGAGAGAAAGAAATGACGACAATAGATCATACAATATTAAGTCACCTACGGACGTACATTTCGAAATTAAGTTTTAGGAAAGCATAAGAATTAGATAATTATGTCTTACCCAACTTTTTTTCTCATCAGCGTAGGACACTACAATTATGAATAATTGTATATTAAATTTCGAGGTACTAGAAGACATCATCTCAACTCAGTATCGGTGATACTGGTAACGGCTTTAGCTCGCTCTGATACTGAGTTGAGATGATGTCTTCTAGTACCTCGAAATTTAATATACAATTATTCATAATTGTAGTGTCCTACGCTGATGAGAAAAAAAGTTGGGTAAGACATAATTATCTAATTCTTATGCTTTCCTAAAACTTAATTTCGAAACGTACGTCCGTAGGTGACTTAATATTGTATGATCTATTGTCGTCATTTCTTTCTCTCTTGCCTGTCTGTGTTTGCCTTTCAAGTGCTGTGGTTTTACTGAGATCTCCCTTTTAGTAGAAAGAATAGCTATAACTCTTTGACTGCTATTTCTAAATTCGGTGTGTGGTGAGGCAAATCGTTGCTAAACCCTTAATTACTTAGTATATATATATATATATATATATATCACCATGACCAACTAGGCTATCAGATGTTGCTACACATCGCTGGTCACAATGCGCTTCGCATTGTTTTAGCCTTCATATGACGCCACCCCGCTGGCTAAGCGAGCGGGCCAACAGAAGAAAGACTGAGAGAAAGTTGTGGCGAAAGAGTACAGCAGGGATCGCCACCACCCCCTGCCGGAGCCTCATGGAGCTTCAGGTGTTTTCGCTCAATAAACACTCACAACGCCCGGTCTGGGAATCGAAACCGCGATCCTACGACAGTGAGTCTGCTGCACTAACCACTAGGCCATTGTGCCTCCACCATATATATATATATGCAGTGCCGTTGGTGTTGTATCACTGTTGCAGGTGATAGATGGTGCTGACGTGGACATTGTATGCTTTCGCAACGACCAGAACATGCTGCCCTGCTTGCAATCGGCCAATAGCTTGTTCTCTCTGTGCTGCTGACAATCGGGTCATACCTGATGCGTCCAAATTACAAATGCCAGGAACACGGTTCAAATCGATTTTTATACCCATAACTTCCACGAGATGCACGTGCTTTTTGGTTTTCGTGACAATTGGAGTCTGAACAGCTCCCAGCTGGCAAGTGCCATGTCAAACCATCCAACCCACGTCAGCATGGAAACTGGACATTAAATGATGATGATGATGTTGATGTTATTGTTGTGGCACGTAAAAGCACCATCCGTTCGTGACCGTTGCCAGCCTCGCCTGGCCCCCATGCCGGTGGCACGTAGAAGCACCATCCGTTCGTGGCCGTTTGCCAGCTCCGTCTGGCACCTGTGCGGGTGGCACGTAAAAAGCACCCACTACACTCACGGAGTGGTTGGCGTTAGGAAGGGCATCCAGCTGTAGAAACACTGCCAGATCAGACTGGGCCTGATGCGGCCTTCCGGCTTCACAGACCCCAGTTGAACCGTCCAACCCATGCTAGCATGGAAAGCGGACGCTAAATGATGATGATGATGATGATTATCACTATCTTTCATCTCTCTCTCTCTGTTTCTCTATTGTCTTCCCTTGGTTGTGTTTCAGTTCTCTACAAAGACGGTCAGTTATTCTACCACGCCACTTATTCTGTGTTAGTATTGATGGTAGAAGAAGGGTCCCTGGAAGAAGACCCTCGATGGTCAGTCCGAAATCTTGATTGGATGACACTGGCCGGACTTGACCGAATGAACGAACATGTCAGTAAAGTAAGTGTTTATCTTAATTTACTTTTTTTTTTCTTTTACTTGTTTCGGTCATTGGATTGTGGCTATGCTGGGGCAACACCTTGAAGGGTTTGGCTGAACAGATCGACCCCCAGTACTTTACAGTCTGGTACTTATTCTGTCAGTCTCTTTTGCCAAGCTGTTAAGTTACAGGGATATGTTAGTTAGTTAGTTAGTTAATTTTGGCTCAAAAGCAAATAGCAAGGCCATGTAGGGGGACATGGAGTTATGTACAGGGTGGTGTTCATGTAAAGAGTTCAGGCCACTTGAGGTCAAGGGAGACTTTGAACCGAGCGGTCATCAGCATCTTCACCATCTCATCCGGCAGCTTGTTCCACGGATCCGCAACCCGGACGGAGAAAGCTCCTCTCCTTCGATTGAGAGAGGTTACACTTTCCGCTTATGATGTTGTGAGTGAGAATGAGATCACCACGGCGGCGGCGTTTTTCTAGAGAATAAAGGTCGAGCGTCTTCAGCCTTTCTTCATAAGACAAATTTTTGAGACCATGAACCATGCGGGTAGCCAGCTTCTGGACTCTTTCGAGATGCTGTATGTCTTTGAGGAGATAAGGAGAAGAGGCTTGAATCCCGTACTCCAATATGGGTCTCACCAGCGTGACATAGAGTGGTCACAAAACAACACCATTTGTCAAATGGTCATAGGGACAAACAGAAACTGAACCTGAATCCTTTTGGTTGCTAAGCAAACTTCTTAGCCACACATCCTTGGCCCCCTTTTTTAAGCCCTTTAATAACCTAACTTGAGCATCACTTTTCCTTGTAGGGATACAAAAGGGAAGGTGATGCCCAAGTTAATTATAAACACAACAGGAGTGAGACTGTGCATGACCTAGAAATAGTAGCTAAATCTCCCTCAAATCACACCCTAGTATTTTTAACATTAGACAGATACAGTAACTGATAAAACCCTAAATGCCCCCTAAAAGGATGGGATGATCACCACCAGAATGCTTTTGATCATGGGTCTTTTCAATCAGGGCTGACCTAGGGTTAAACAGCAATTAGAAACTTTGAATGTTCTAGTCCCACCATCAACATTTCTCACACTATTATATTATTATTCATCCTAATAAAGGATGTATATTTCCTCATATCTATATACACACATCATCATCATCATCATCGTTTAACGTCCACTTTCCATGCTAGCATGGGTTGGACGGTTTGACTGAGGGCAAGCTGGCAGAATCGTTAGCATGCCGGGCAAAATGCTTAGTGGTATTTCGTCTGCCATTACGTTCTGGGTTCAAATTCCGCCAAGGTCAACTTTGCCTTTCATCCTTTCGGGGTCGATAAATTAAGTACCAGTTATGCACTGGGATCGATATAATCGACTTAATCCGTTTGTCTGTCCTTGTTTATCCTCTCTGTGTTTAGCCCCTTGTGGGTAGTAAAGAAATAGGTTTGACTGAGGGCTGGCGAACCAGATGGCTGCACCAGGCTCCAGTCTTGAGCTGGCAGAGTTTCTACAGCTGGATGCCCTTCCTAATGCCAACCACTCTGAGAGTGTAGTGGGTGCTTTTACGTGCCACCGGCACGGGGGCCAGTCAGGCAGTACTGGCAACGACCTTGCTCAAATCTTTTTACACATGCCAACAACACAGGTGCCAGTAAGGCGATGCTGGTAAAGATCCTGCTCGAATGGTGCCTCCTACATGCCACCGGTACGGAAGCCAGTTAGCCACTCTGGCAGCGATCACGCTCGGATGCTGCTCTTAGCACCCTACAAGCAAGGGGCACAAGTGCCAGTAAGGTGAAGCTGGTAACGATCACACTCGAACGGTGCCTTTTATGTGCCACTGGCACAGAAGCCAGTTAGCTGCTCTGTCAACGATCACGCTTGTATGGTGCTCGTGCCCGTCATCGAATTTCACTTTGATTTTGATTTTGATTCCACTTGCCTCAACAGGTCTTTGCAAGCAGAGTTTAGTGTCCAAAGAAGGAAAATGTATGCGCAAGTGGGCTGGTTATGCCCCTGGCATAGGCCACGAGGTTATGGTCTCACTTGGCTTGCCGGGTCTTCTCAGCATATTTTCAAAGGTCTCAGTCACTTGTCATTTCCTTGGTGAGACCTAAAGTTCAAAGCATGGGTTGGACGATTTGACTGAGGACTGGCGAACCAGATGGCTGTACCAGGCTCCAATCTGATCTGGCAGAGTTTCTACAGCTGGATGCCCTTCGATGATGATGAAACTGGCCGGCTGGCAGAATCACTTGCATGCCAAGCCAAATGCTTAGCAGCATTTCATCCATCTTTATGTTCCGGGTTCAAATTCTACCGAGGTCGACTTTGCCTTTCAATATTTTTGGGGTCAATAATTAGGTACCAGTTGAACACTGGGGTCGACTCATCCCCTCCCCTAAAATCGTTGCCCTTGTGGCAAAATCCGAAACCGTTATTTGGACATCGAAGTATGTTGTTTTTTTTGTTTTACTTTCACTTTCTGTTCTAGCAACTGATGTTTTGTTATGTGATAAAACCCAAGGACATTTCCGAAGAGGAACTGCTCTCACCAAACTGTATCTCCAGGTTTAAAGTTCAGGTTTGTAACTTTCCATTTCTTATGTTTTATTCTTTCAGGCATCATTGGACTGTGACCAAGCGGGGACACTGCCAACCTTCTCCATTTCCCAAGCAAGGCAGTAGCCAGATTTATCTTGATATTATGTTTTGAATTAAGTCCCACTGCATGGTACATTGGGAAAGTGTCCGCTACTATCAAGCCAGGTGGAAGCACATGGCCTAGTAGTTAGAGCAGTGGACTCGCAGTCGAAGGATCACGAGTTCGAATCTCAGACCGGGTGATGTGTGTGTTTATGAGCGAAACACCTAAGCTCCACGCGGCTCCGGCAGAAGGTAATGGTGAATCTTCTGCTGACTCTTTCGCCACAACTTTCTCTCACTCTTTCCTCCTGCATCTTGCAGCTCACCTGCAACGGACCGTCATCCCGTCCAGGTGGGGAACCTATACACCAAGGAAACCAGGGAAACTGGCCCTTATGAGCCAGGCATGGCTCGAGAAGAAGGAACAGCTATCGAGCCAGACAGATCAAAGCCTTGTAAGGGGATTTGGTTGATGGAAACAGTTATGTGAGACCCTCATCCACTTGTATGTTATTGGTTGGCACTGTAATATTCTTGTTGCCACTATTATGTTGTGGTGGTGTTCCGCATCCTATCTTTCACTCGTCTGTCATCCTATTGCTGATAGCTCCGCAAGACAATGACAATATCTGGCCTAAAATGTTCTACCTGTTTTATGTTAAAACTGACCAGATCAGGCTTCTCACAGCTACCCAACAATGTTATTCAGATCACACAGCTCCCATGACTTTCGGAAACATTTTTTCACGCTCAGAGTTGCTGAAGCATGGAATAAACTGCCTGCGTCAGTTGTTGACTGCCATGACACTGCATCCTTTAAGGCCCTCATGCTTTCCGAAATCCGCCGAAACTACACCTGATTATATATACACTTTAGATGAGTTGTAGTGCACCTGAGCACTGTACACAATTATTATTATTATTATTATTATTATTATTATTATAAACAATCACTTCATTGAAATCTCAAAGCTGTGAGATAATGAATAAATAATTAGGACATTTCCGAGTGAAATCTGAATGCTAAATGGTTAAATCACCAGCAATCAATAAAAGATCAGTTGAGGAAATGTTCATAATGGTTGTGATGTATGCTGGTTTTCTCCCAGAACAGTTATAAGGTAATTCCATATCATTTTACTTTGATTTTGTTGAATAGGCATAGGAGTGGCTGTGTGGTAAGTAGCTTGCTTACGAACCACATGGTTCCGGGTTCAGTCCCACTGCATGGCACCTTGGGCAAGAGTCTTCTACTCTAACCTCGGGCCGACCAAAGCCTTGCGAGTGGATTTGGTAGACGGAAACTGAAAGAATCCCATCGTATATATGTAGGCGCAGAAGTGACTGTGTGGTAAGTAGCTTGCTTACCAACCACATGGTGCCAGGTTCAGTCCCACTGCGTGGCACCTTGGGCAAGTGTCTTCTACTATAGCCTCGGGCCGACTAAAGCCTTGTGAATGGATTTGGTAGACAGAAACTGAAAGAAGCCCATCGTATATATGTATATATATATGTGTGTGTGTTTGTATGTCTGTGTTTGTACCCCCAACATCGCTTGACAACCAATGCTGGTGTGTTTACGTCCCCGTAAACTTAGCGGTTTGGCAAAAAAGACCGATAGAATAAGTACTAGGCTTACAAAGAATAAGTCCTGGGGTCGATTTGCTCGACAAAAAAGCCGGTGCTCCAGCATGGCCACAGTCAAAATGACTGAAACAAGTAAAATGAGTAAAGAGAGGACAATCTGTCCAGCTCTGTTTTCATTTTTACTTTCACCTCTTACTCTTTTACTCTTTTACTTGTTTCAGTCATTTGACTGCGGCCATGCTGGAGCACCGCCTTTAATCGAGCAACTCGAACCCCGGGACTTATTCTTTTTGTAAGCCCAGTACTTATTCTATCGGTCTCTTTTTGCCGAACCGCTAAGTAACGGGGACATAAACACACCAGCATCGGTTGTCAAGCAATGCTAGGGGTACAAACACAGACACACAAACACACACACACATACATATATATATATACATACATACGACGGGCTTCTTTCAGTTTCCATTTACCAAATCCACTCAGAAGGCTTTGGTCGGCCCGAGGCTAGAGTAGAAGACACTTGCCCAAGGTGCCACGCAGTGGGACTAAACCCGGAACCATGTGGTTGGTAAACAAGCTACTTACCACACAGCCACCCCTGTCATTACTATAATAATTATTTCTCTGTTTCTCTTTTTCAAGGAAATCTTAATGTCTCGGTGGATATCAAGTCAAGACAGAGAGAAGAAGAACGAAAAATTGCCCGAAGAATTTCCTTGACCCAGCTTTAATCTTAAAGACAAATAAAAGCTTTATTAATTTTTCAGTAGTCTTTATTGTTAAGTTATTTATTCACTTCTTTGAGATCTTTTCGGTTTGAACGGCAGTTTTTTCTAGCGGTGTCATATGAAATTGTCACCCATAATTATAACCCTAGTATCAATCTATTGCATTTCAATCTGTTTTAGGGTTAGGGGTGAGAGAAGGGTATCTTTTTTTCTTCATAAATGTAAATAAACCCAATCTGTTTCTTAAATGAGGGACATATTCATACGGCACAGAATGCTGTTTACCTCAATGGACGTCATTGATTGGTTGAAATTGCAGAAATTGAAGAAAAAAAAACAACAAATATCTTACAAGCTATAGAATTTTCTCAATAAAGCCAAGAGAAAAACATGTTTTATAAACACATTCTACCAGTATACGAAGTTTAAAATTTTTTAGTTATCTAGAAATTATGTTAAAAACTGCCGTTCAAACGGAAAAGATCCTACCTTTGTGTACATGTGGCCATACGGCTAAGAAGGTTGCTTTCCAGCCACATGGTTTTGAATTAAGTCCCACTGCATGGTACATTGGGCAAGTGTCCGCTACTATCGAACCAGGTGGAGGCACATGGCCTAGTGGTTAGAGCAGCGGACTCGCAGTTGATGAATCGCGGGTTCGAATCTCAGACCGGGCGATGTGTGTGTTTATGAGCAAAACACTTAAGCTCCACGCGGGTCCGGCAGAGGGTAATGGCGAACTTCTGCTGACTCTTTCACCACAACTTTCTCTCACTCTTTCCTCCTGCATCTTGCAGCTCACCTGCGACGGACCAGCGTCCCGTCCAGGTGGAGAACCTATACGCCAAGGAAACCGGGAATCCGGCCCTTGTGAGCCAGGCATGGCTCGAGAAGAAGGAGCAACTATCAAGCCAGAGAGATCAAAGCCTTGTAAGTGAATTTGGTTGATGGAAACAGTTATGTGAGACCCTCATCCGCTTGTATGTTATTGTTTGGCACTGTAATATTCTTGTCGCCACTATTATGTTGTGGTGGTGTTCCGCATCTTATCTTTCACTCGTCTGTCATCCTATTGCTGATAGCTCCGCAAGACAATGACTTTGAAGTGTCTACCTTAACAATAACTTGAACTCATATATATCATGTAACTGACACTGACTCCAACTGCATCGGAGAACAACTCTCCTACTACTGATCTCCTACAGCAACTGACTGTCTAATATTTATAGTGGCTGCGTCATACCACTTTGTCAAGTGGGAATGGGAGTACTATTTTCACTACAACAGAAACTGAAAGAAACCTGTTGTGTGTGTGTATGTATGTGCATCATCATAATCATCATCATCATTTACTGTCTGTTTTCCATGCTGGCATGGGTTGAACAGTTTGATAGCAGCTAGTGAGCCAGAGGGTTGCACCAAGCTCCGCTCTCTGTTTAGGCATGGTTTTCATGGCTGGATGCCCTTCCTAACACCAACCACTTTACAGGGTCAACTTTGTCTTTCATTCTTTAGGGATTAATAAAATAAATTCCAGTTGAACTTTGGGGGGTCGGTGTAATTGACTTACTCCCTACCCCCAAATTACTGGCCTTGTGCCAAAATTTGAAACCAATTTTCTTCTAATCTAGACTGTAGTTCTACTTTCATATTATCTAGACCAGTGGTTCTCAGCCATGGCCCCAAGGCCGTATACTGCCCTCTGGTGTCTTTCCAGTGCCCTCCTCCCCACGACAGTTTCCCTCCATAAATAAATATAATGAATTTTTCTTCGATTATCTTATGTTTTAACTGTATTGCTGCAGTTCCCTAAAAACAATCCTGGTTTTGGACCTGGTTCAGCTATTTAAAAGGTTGAGAACAACTTATTTAGACTGACAAATACCCTCACATAATGCCAGTGATGTTTTTTTATTTTGCCCTACCTTCACATCCATCATCATCATCATCATCATCATCGTATAGCATCCGCTTTCCATGCTAGCATGGGTTGGACGGTTCAACTGGGGTCTGGGAAGCAAGAAGGCTGCACCAGGCCCAGTCTGATCTGGCAATGTTTCTACGGCTGGATGCCCTTCCTAACGCCAACCACTCCGTGAAATAAGAAAGCGAAAAAAAATTACATCCATATTATCCTTTCTTCGCTATTGTGTTGAGTAAATTTAAAAAGTTTAAAAATCCATCTTGATTTTGTTGAATAGGCGTAGCAGTGGCTGTGTGGTCAGTAGCTTGCTTACCAACCACATGGTTCCGGGTACAGTCCCACTGCGTGACACCTTGGGCAAGTGTCTTCTGCTATAGCCTCGGGCCGACCAAAGCCTTGTAAATGGATTTGGTAGACAGAAACTGAAAGAAGCCCATCGTATATATGTAGGCGTAAAAGTGACTGTGTGGTAAGTAGCTTGCTTACCAACCACATGGTGCCGGGTTCAGTCCCACCATGTGGCACCTTGGGCAAGTGTCTTCTACTATAGCCTCGGGCCAACCAACGCCTTGTGAGTGGATTCGGTAGACGGAAACTGAAAGAAGACCATCATATATATGTAGGCGCAGAAGTGACTGTGTGGTAAGTAGCTTGCTTACCAACCACATGGTGCCGGGTTCAGTCCCACCGCGTGGCACCTTGGGCAAGTGTCTTCTACTATAGCCTCGGGCCGACCAAAGCCTTGGGAGTGGATTTGGTAGACAGAAACTGAAAGAAGCCCGTCGTATATATGTGTATATATGTGTGTTTGTGTCTGTGTTTGTACCCTCAACATTGCTTGACAACCAATGCTGGTGAGTTTACGTCCCTGTAACTTAGCGGTTCAGCAAAAAAGACCGATAGAAAAAGTACTTTGAACTCAGAACGTAACGGCTATGCCCGTGGTCATTAAGAACACGGGCTACTAACCTCAAGATTCCAAGTTCGATTCCAGGCAGTGACTTGAATAACAACAATAATAATAACATCGAAAAATACCTTAGGAATGAGAGCCCAGGTTCAAAATTTCCCCAAGACACCTGATGAAGGCTGGAGGGTATTTCAGCCGAAACGTTGTGTTAACAACAAACAAGATGAGGACAAATATCCATCGAATGTAAATAATTCCTCATCTCTGAAATATGGAACTGTAACATCAATACATGTCAGAGTGACAAAGAAACGAGGAAGGTATTTGGTGGTCGTGGGATGTGCTACGAATCACAGCTAAATCGACCTTAAATCACTCACTTTTTGTTTTTTGCATAATTGTATCAATTACTATACTCTCTCTTTTACTTGTTTCAGTCATTTGACTGCAGCCATGCTGGAGCACCGCCTTTAGTCGAGCAAATCGACCCCAGGACTTATTCTTTGTAAGCCCAGTACTTATTCTATCGGTCTCTTTTGCCGAACCGCTAAGTGACGGCAACGTAAACACACCAGCATCGGTTGTCAAGCAATGCTAGGGGGACAAACACAGACACAGAAGCACACATATATATATATATATATATACACTTATATACGACAGGCTTCTTTCAGTTTCCGTCTACCAAATCCACTCACAAGGCATTGGTCGGCCCGGGGCTCTAGCAGAAGACACTTGCCCAAGATGCCACGCAGTGGGACTGAACCCGGAACCATGTGGTTGGTTAGCAAGCTACTTACCACACAGTCACTCCTGCGCCTATGTGTAGAACACAAATTCATAAAACTTTTCTGAAAATTCTTTCCCTCCCCAACACCAATTTTTAAAAAGGTTTTGAGGGGTTGTATGGAGCGCTTAAACCAGAATTCCGCCGATAGTTGCCTTCCCAATGAGAAACGCTAGTATTTACTCGGGGTACTACTAGCGAACACTGGTCCCGGTGCGCGTACTCGCGCAAGCTAGTCATGACTAGTCGATCCTTCGTATTTTTGTGTTATTTACTTTGTATAAAAAATTAATTACTTTGTTCTATTTACTTTTACTCATTTACTTGGTTCAGTTATTTGACTGCGGCCATGCTGGAGCACCGCCTTTAATCGAGCAACTCGACCTCGGGACTTATTCTTTGTAAGCCCAGTACTTATTCTATCGGTCACTTTTGCCGAACCGCTAATGTGACGGGGACGTAAACACACCAGCATCGGTTGTCAAGCAATGCTAGGGGGACAAACACAGACACACAAACATACATATATATATATACATATATACAACAGGCTTCTTTCAGTTTCCGCCTACCAAATCCACTCACAAGGCATTGGTCGGCCCGGGGCTATAGCAGAAGACACTTGCCCAAGATGCCACGCAGTGGGACTGAACCCGGAACCATGTGGTTGGTTAGCAAGCTACTTACCACAATGCCACTCCTGCGCCTTTGTTTAACAAAAATTATTTACTTTGTGTAAAAAAAATTATTTATTTTGTGTTTTATTTACTTTGCTAGGTAGTCGTTGTAAGATCGACTAGTCACGACTAGCTAGCGCGACTACGCGAGTGCGCGCACCGGGACCACTGTTCGCTAGTGGTACCTTACACGGTAGCTCAAATTGCGAGAAATAAACAGCTAGATCTCCCTCGACTACACCGTCTTTTTTTTAAAAAAGAAAAGGAAATGATATTGAATAATGTAATGGTCGATATAGATGGTCATGGCTGGAGTGTCTTGATTCTGGTCTGAATTGGTGTAAATAACAAGAACAACAACAGGTACTCGCACGTGCGCAGATAAACAACGATGTCACGAAGGCGGGGGAGCTTTTTGTAGAGAGTTCTGGAGAATTCGTTATTTTAACTTGTCTAAGGGTTATCTGCCCTTGACTGCTTCTATAATGGGAGAGAAAGATACAATACAAAACCAGAGAGGAGAGGACACGGTGGGAGGAGAGAGATACGATACTGAGACGAAACAGAGAGAGGGAAATATAGAGAAAGAGTGAAAGATATAGAGAGAAGAGAGAAGAAAGATACATAACCGAAACAGAGGGGGAAATAGAGATATTATACAAAAACAGAGAGAAGAGGGTATGGTGGGAGGAGAGAGATACGATAGTGAAACGGAGAGAGGGAAATATAGAGAAAGATAGAAAGATATAGAGAGAAGAGAGAAGAAAGATACATAACCGAAACAGAGGGGGAAATAGAGATATTATACAAAAAGAGAGAGGAGAGGGTATGGTGGGAGGAGAGAGATACGATACTGAAACAGAGAGAGGGAAATATAGAGATATGGAGAGAAGAGAGAAGATAGAGAAAGATACATAACCGAAACAGAGGGGGAATACAGAAAGACAAAGAGAGAAAGGGATCTATTCCATTTCAAGCGCAGAAACAGAGGGGAAAGATATAGAGATAGATACAAAAGCAGAGGGTAAGGAAAGGTAATGATAGAGTGGAGGTAATGATAGAGCGGAGGTAATGATAGAGCGGAGGTAATGATAGAGCGGAGGTAATGATAGAGCGGAGGTAATGATAGAGAGAGAGAAATGATAGATAAGATAGTGGAATAGACGAAAGGGAATGTACTTAAAGAAGTGAAAGATAAAGGGAAGACACGTACAGAGAGATACGGAAAGAGGGGAAGATAAAGAAGGGGGAGAGAGAGAGAGAGAGAGGATAAAAGGACAGAGAGAGAAGGAGGGAAAATAAAGATGGATAGATAGAGGCAGAGGTGGAGGGGTAAGGTGATAAAGAAAGAGAAAATAGAATTTTTAAATTAAAGGGTGGGTTGTGAAGAATTAGATTAGCAGATAGATGGAAAGAGTAAGAGAGAGAGAGAGAGAGAGAGAGAAAGAATTAAAGAGAGATATGGGGAGACTGAGAAAGAAAGACGAAAAGAAAAGGAGAGAGATAGAAAGAGAGGGAGTAAGTCTTAAAGTAGAGAGAAAGGAGGGAGTAAGTCTTAAAGTAGAGAGAAAGAGAGGCAGAAGGTGTAGATGGAGGGAAAGTGAATGTTAATGTAAGAGGGAGGGAGAGAGAGAAGTTAAAAGAGTAAAGTAGAAAAAGGAGAAGAGAGGCAGAAATTATAGAGGGAGGGAAAGTGAGTGTTAATGTAGGAGGGAGAGGGAGAGAGAGAGAAGTTAAAAGAGTAAAGTAGAAAAAAATAGAGGAAGAGAGGCAGAAAGTATAGAGGGAGGGAAAGTGAGTGTTAATGTAGGAGGGAGAGAGAGAGAGAGAAATTAAAACAGTAAAGTAGAAAAAATAGAAGAAGAGAGGCAGAAAGTATAGAGGGAGGGAAAGTGAGTGTTAATATAGGAGGAAGAGAGAGAGAGAGAAGTTAAAAGAGTAAAGTGAATAGAAGTAGAATAAAATAAAAGTGGGAAAGAAAGAGAGAAGGAAAGTATAGAGAGAGGTGGAAAACGAGAAGAAAAGAGAGGGGGAAAGTATAGAGAGAGGTGGAGTGAACGAGAGGAAAAAGTAAAGGCAGAGGGGAAATGAAGAGAAGGAAAAAAGGTAAAGAGAGTTACAGAGAGAGAGGAGGAGGAAGAAGGGCAAGAGAAGGTAATTGAGTTTGTCGTTGACCTCCGCCGCTAGGTGTCTCACAAAACCTACCAGATCATTCGAGAGTTTGTTGTAATATTCTAGAAGAATGTTCTGTAAGTAAAAACATCAGCATCAGTTTACCTCCCCTTCTTCCCTCGACCACCACCACCACCTCTAAAGGAGAGTTGAACGGTTCTCACTCTCTCTTAGTTTCTTCCTCCTCCTCCTCCTCCTCCATCTCCTCGTCATCCCCCGTTTTCTTATATCACTTTTTCTTCATTCTCCTCCCTCCTTCTTCGCTTATAGTCTCCCTCTATTTTCTCCTCCCTTTCTCTCTATACATCCTCCCTCCGTCTTTGCTTTTAGTCTCTCTATATATCCGCCTCCGTCTTCGCTTTTAGTCTCTATTTTTTCCTCTCTTTCTCTATACATCCCCCTCGCTCTTTGCTTTTAGTCTCTTTATTTTTTCCTCCCCTTCTCTCTATACATCCCCTTCCCTTCGGTCTTTGCTTTTAGTCTCTCTATACATCCCCCTCACTCTTCGCTTTTAGTCTCTCTATTTTTTCCTCTCTTTCTCCATACATCCCCCTCCCTCTTCGCTTTTAGTCCCTCTATTTTCTCCTCTCCTTCTCTCTATATATAGGGTTGCTTGACTGTTGTGTATTTCGGTAGTTTAAAACACTACTGGTTACTTCAACACGAAATTATTATTATATATAATCTATATAATAACAAAAGCTATTACTTGAAGGAAACACGGATTAAAAAAAAGAGAAAAAAAACCCAAAATATTATGTTTTTTTTTCCACTGTGGGAGTTTGAAACACAAAACCTGTCCCCCACCAAAAAATATAAGGACCACATTACTGTAAACCTTTACAAATCTTCTTTATAAGCGCAACATATTGTGAAAAAGAAATCCTTCCTTCTTCTATATAAGGGTCATATACTGTAAATTTCCCTATCTATGCACCCTAATAAGGGCCACATACGCTAAAAAGGACCCTACAAAAAGAAAACAACAAACAAAAAAACACCACCAACAACATCAAGAAACTTAACTGGAAAATTATGAATGATTATTATTTAATATTTTTCTAGAATATCCTGGAATTTATTGTTCTGTGTGTCATCTTGCTTAGAAGTTCTGGTTCTTTACTGTTTTGTTTTGGGGTAGGGTTTTTTTTTTTTCTTTTCTATATATTTCCAACAAAAAGAAAATAAACACTTGGTTTTGCCCCGGGGGAGACCGTAAAATTAATTGAGATATATAAAATTAATTTTGTATATCTCAAAGAAATTCATTTACTTTAAATTTTGTAAGGAAACAGATCGCCTCATCAACTTAACGTATATTTTGTAGTCTAGATATTTCTTATAGGAGTTTAATTTCAAATCAAATTTACACACACACATACAGCCACATATATATAGTTACTATAATATATATATATATATTATTTTATATTAGATTGTCCAATTTATCCATCGCCATATGAAAGTTCGCCGCCACCACCATCACCAATTTACCCATCGCCTTATGAAAGTTCACCGCCTCTACCACCACCACCATCATCATCATCATCATTAATATACGGAGGCGGAGATTCGGGCGGAGTAGCAGAGAGAGGAGGCGGTAGAAGGATAGGCGGAGTAGGAGTGCTAGGAAGAGGAGGAGGAAGAGCGAGAGAGGACTCAGCTGCAGTGCCAGGCTCAGCTGTCTGTAGAGCGGCAGCTATGTCTGGAATGGGACATATGTCGCATCCACCTCACAACAACAACAACAACAATAACATGAGCACGGCGGCCAGTGGCCCCCATCAACAGCAATACCAGTACCCCCATCACAACACCAACAACAACAACGGCAACGAACCGCCGGGTGGGGCGGCGGCCGGAGGTTCGAACCTTGGAGATCTACCAGTCGGATGGGAGCGGAGGATTGACCCCAGCACTGGCTGGCCTTATTACATTGATCACAACACCAAACAAACCACTTGGCAGGACCCCAGATTAACAACACAGGTGAGTACTACTTTTATTTTAACAAACACATATGCTTATCTGTCTAGCTATCTATCAAACCTACCCCATTTTTTTTTCTTTTATCCCCATAAAGAAAAGCTCTCTACTTTGTAATCTGTCCCGTCTGTGTGCAGCCCTGTGTGGCTAATAAAGAAACATATCTATCTATCTATCTGTCTATATGTCTATCTGTCTATCTGCCTATATATCTATCTATCTATCTGCCTATATATCTATCTATCTATCTGTCTATATGTCTATCTATCTGTCTATATGTCTATCTATCTGTCTATATGTCTATCTATCTATATATCTATCTGTCTATATATCTATCTGTCTATATATCTGTCTATCTGTCTATATATCTGTCTATCTATCTATCTACCTATCTATCAATCTAACCTATAAACTAGAAATCCAGAAATAAAGCATTACCCTTACCAAAGTTGGAAGCCCTATGAAGGACAGTCACACAATATCAATGTATAGTAATAATATATACAACAAAATCACTATAATCCAAGAAGCCAAAATCTTCTAAGCAGATTTAACTCTTCCAGGATTATAATTCCAATGAAGGGCACAAGATATGAAAAGATTAACTGTCAACCAGCACCTCAAACGCATTACATTATTTATATATATATATATATATATATATATATATATATACGCATGCACACAAAATGTTTATTTAATTTCAATTCATGCAGTCTCCCATAATCAATTTAACAATAAACACACGTGCTGGATTTACCATGGTAAATTATAAGTTTCTTAAAAAATATTAAATCCTCAAAGATTTCTAACACTCACATTGGCTTTGCTCCTGGTTTATAAATAAAGGCAATCCTTGCTGTTATTTAATGTTACATAGATAAATTAAATTTAAAAGGAAACCGCTTATACTTAATTATAGTTTGCCAGGAGTACAACCCGGGGCAAAAACCGATTTTTAACTTGTTCATATTAGCACTTATATTGCAGTTGAAGTGGGATTCACTGTTAGTCCTTAATAAAGACACGTCCCTATTATGTGTGTGTATGTATATATTATGTATGTGTGTGTGTGTGTTTACAGAAAAACAAGACGAAACTGAGTGTATAAACAACAAACGTGTGTGTGTATATATATATATATATATATATATATATATATATAGTTGAAATTTACCGAAAAACAAAAGACGAAGCTAGGTGAATAAACAACAAACAGGGGTATATATATATATATATATATATATATATATATATATATATATATAGATGGATAGCTAGATAGATGTCTATCACTGTTTGAGTTGCATAATAGTGGTTTTATCTCTAATTCATATTATATATATATACGGTAAGAAAACAAAAGAATGAAAGAGACCTCGATATTATGTAAATACAGGAATTTATCTGTAACTATCTGACAATTATTTATCGAATAATTGTTATATATATATAAATAGATGAGTGTATTTTTACCTTGTTAACAATTAACACGGAAAAATAAATAAATAATATACATATATGTATATATACACACACATATATATATATACATATATACATATATATGTACATAAACATATATATGTACATATACATATATATATATGCGCATATATATATATATGCATATATATATACATGCATATATATATATATATATATATCCCATATATATATATATGCATATATATATATATATATGCATATATATATATATATATATGCATATATATATATATGCATATATATATATATTGGCGTTAGGAAGGGCATCCAGCTGTAGAAACATTGCCAGATTAGACTGGAGCCTGGTGCAGCCTTCTGGCTTCCCAGAACCCCGGTCGAACCGTCCAACCCATGCTAGCATGGAGAACGGACGTTAAACGATGATGATGATGATGATGCATATATATATGCATATATATATGCATATATATATTATGTATGCATATATATATATGCATATATATATATATATACATATATATATATGCATATATATAATATATACACATATATACACATATATGAGAAATTCTGTCTGTGTCTGTGTTTCTGGAGTTTCCTACATCGTTTCTTGATTTTCCTGAAACTTGACATGTGAGTAGAACTAATGTCTGGAGACCTCATGGCATACTCAGATTGTTGAGAAGAAAAAAAATCGATAATAGGGCCCCTGGAAGGGATCCTTATATATAATTCTAATATATTTCATTTTAACAGCCACACGAAATAACCCATTCGCCAAGATTTTAACAGACAAGGGAAATAACCCATTCATTTTCCTAAATCATTTGGTATAAATCAAATTACAGATGCTTATTTCTTCGTATTTGAACTATTAGAGTTATTTTCGCAATTTATCCAGTGCAACCCTTAAGTAAATAGTATTTTCCTAAACAAAAGATCCACTTTTTTAGGTTAGTGACTTATTCACGAATATACCAACACTAGAACTGCTGAGGATAATATTCTCTGGGAACGCACAAAAGCCCTTTTCAGAGTTATTTATTTTGAATTGTTATTATCTCATATCTGATTAACCTGTTATTACGTAAGATGCTTCGGGATTTTAGTATACATACCTTACTGGTATTTCCTCCTAAGTTCTATATACTCTCGGAACGCATTAAACCCCTTTTCGGGGCTACTTTATTTGAATTCTTACTATCGGGTAACTAATTTCATGTTTTTACATAACTGACTTCACAGTTTGGGTATTCATAACCTGTTGGGAATTCCTTAAAACAAGATCCTGTGTAAGACAATTTGGTATTCTCTGAAAATGCACAAAAAACATTTTAAGGGCTACATACTTTGTACTGTTGTTATTGGATTAGCAAAACAATTATGAGAATGGAACCAATAGATAAGCCCCGCTTTCCCAGGAATTACGTATGTTAGCTAGTATATATATCCTTAAATCCTTAAAAATGTTTTAGCCCGAAGGCCGCGGCCATGCTGATCGTCACCGTTTACCGTCCGCTTTCCATGCTAGCATGGGTTGGACGATTTTGACTGAGGGCTGGCGAACCAGATGGCTGCACCAGGACTCCAGTCTTGATCTGGCAGAGTTTTTACAGCTGGATGCACTTCCTAATGCCAACCACTCCGAGAGTGTTGTGGGTGCTTATACATGCCACCAGCACGGGGGCCAGTCAGGCGGTACTTGGCAACGACCCTGCTCGACTCCTTTTACACATGGCACAGGTGCCAGTAAGGCGAGATATATATATATAATATATATATATATATATATTTAACTGGAAAATTTGTAGCATGTTTATATGACTTTCTAAAAGATAGAATTCAGGCAATAGTGGCCAGTGGAACCACCTCAAAGTAAACAGAAATAGTGAGTGATATTCTACAGGGCACTATCTTGGAACCACTGCTTTTCATAGTAGCCCTCTCAGTTATGCCCTCAGCTGTCCAGATAGCCACCCTTGCTAGCTTTGCAGACGTTACGAAAGTCTCGTAGAAAACACAGAACCCCAGCGATGTTGCACTCCTGCTGCAGGAGTTAGACTCAAATTACAGATGGGCAGAGGACAATAATATGCAATTTAATGCTGAAAAATACCATGCCCTGTGCTACCAGCATCCAAAACTAAATATAAAACTTACAGGGTACTCTGGTCCACAGGGGATTACAATCCCAGAGCCTAAATCAGTGAGGGACCTGGGTATCGATATGAGTGATGATACCTCTTTCCATGTGCACATTACCAGGATGGCAACAAAGAGAAGATACTGGTTGGATGGATCCTGAGAACATTCAGAACCTTAAAAAAGGAAACCTCTGGAGGACATTTGTCCTCAGCCACTGGATTACTGCCCCTAGCCAGGGTCACCCAACAGTTTAAAATTAACAGTGGACCTTGAAGCAATCCAGCAAAGCTTCACAAAGGTTATCTCATTGCAACAGCTCAGCTAGTGGGAAAGGCTGAAACAGCTAAGACTCTTCTCCCTGGAGCGAATGCAGGAAAAGTATGCAGAAATATACATTTGGAAGATCTTGGAAGGAATTGTGCCAAATTTTGGCATTGAAAGCTAGACAAATGCCAGAACAGGTTGACACTGCACCTCTGCCAAAGATCCCAGCAATGCCATTGCACTTCAGCACCAATTATTGCAACAGCCTGGGTGGCAGGCGCCCACAGCTTTTTAGTATTCTCCCAAAGAGCCTAAGGGACCTACGCAAAGTGGATGTAGGTGTTTTCAAATCAAAACTGGACCTCTTCCTGCCGAGAGTCCCAGATGAACCTACTTTGCGGCAAGAGGTGCAAATGAGGGTAGCAACATCAAGCTCCCTTATTCACCAAATGTCAAATATTAGAGGAGGCTCTTAATAATAACAGTGTAGCAAAACAGCGATGCCCCAACATGGCCACAGTTCTGAGCTGAAACTGAATAAAGAAAAAGAAAAAAATATATATAAATATATATTTTAATATATATAAATATCATCATCATCATCGTTTAGCGTCCGTTTTCCATGCTAGCATATATGTATATATGAATCATCATCATCATCATCATCGTCGTTTAACGTCCGTTCTCCATGCTAGCATGGGTTGGACGGTTCGACTGGGAAGCCAGAAGGCTGCACCAGGCTCCAGTCTTATCTGGCAGTGTTTCTACAGCTGGATATATATATATTAATATAGATATATATAAATATATGTATATATACATATATATTAATGTAGATATATATATAAATATATATATAAATATAAATGTAGATATAAATATATATATATATATATATAGATATATATATAAACTTAGATATGTTTCGACCAAAGATTGGTCCAGGCCATGTCTAACTTAATAGCACCACCTGATAGGATTACCTACATCCTGTTTAAGTCAAGTTTTGTTTATGGTCCATTCAAGTAGTGAGTTTTTGTTGGGTGAGTTGTATCCAATTATGGGTGGCTTATCTGGTATTCCTTGAAAGAATCTATCCAGACTCCGTTTAAAGTTGATGGGATCCTTTTCCTCTTTGATCTCTTTCGGGACAATGTTAATTAGGGCAGGGCCTGTTGAGGAAAAGAAATTATGTTGCAGTGTACATGTATGCTGTGATCTTGAATTGGGCAGGGGACGTATGGCCCGTGGTCCAAGTCTTGGATGAACCTTGAAGCTAATGTTCAGGTCGTTTGGGCAAAGTTGGCGGTATATTCTCCACATCGTACATATGATGTACCGCTCACGGCGACGCTGGAGAGAGTAGAGTTTCAAGGCTTTAACCTAAGGTAGTCCCAATAATCGAGAGCAGCCATGCCTTCAATTCGTTTAGTGAGTGTCCTCTGGGGTGATTCAATCCTCGAGATGTTTTGTCTTGTATGGGGAGACCACAGTGGGCAGCAGTATTCGAGGTGTGGCCATATATATATATATATATATATATATTATATATATTACACTTTTTACACGTTTCAGTCATTTTACTGTGGCCATGCTGGAGCACCGCCTTTAATCGAGCAACTCGATCCCAGGACTTATTCTTTGTAAGCCCAGTACTTATTCTATTGGTCTCTTTTGCCGAACTGCTAAGTAACGGGGACATAAACACACCAGCATCGGTTGTCAAGCAATGCTAGGGGGACAA
>NW_021832536.1:0-2500 GCF_006345805.1 Octopus sinensis | reverse complement strand
AAATATATACATACATATATATATAGGATCTATACATATCTATATATATATAACAGACCTATATATATATATAGACATACATATATAGATATATACATACATAAATATCGATATATAGATATCATACATACATATATATATATAATATATAATCTAACATATATAATATACATACATACATATATATATATATAAAAATATATATTATATATATATATACATACATATATATATATATATATACATACTAATATATTATATATTATATATACATACACATATATATATATATATATACATACATTATATATAACATACATACATATATATATACACATACATACATATTATATATACACATACATACATACATAAACATACTACATACATAGAATACATACATAATATATTATCTATAAACATACATATAATATATATACATACATACATATATATATACATACATACACATATAGGTATATACATACATAACACATAATATATATGACATACATACCACAGATATATACATACATACACATATATATATACTACATATATACACATATATATATAATACATAACACATATATATATATACATAAAATACATATATATATATATATACAACATACATACACAATATATATATATACACATACATACATATAATATATATACACATACATACACATATATATACACATACATACATACATATACATACATACATACACATATATATACACATACATACACATATATATACACATACATACATATACATACATACATACATATATATATATATATATTTACACACACACACACACACCCGCATAGACTACACTTTTGTGTGCGTGTGTGTCTTGATAAGTACTTTTCGGGTGAATTTACAGAGGTTCGTACAGGCACCCTTTGGTGCTTGGCTCCGCATTTCAGAAGTCGATTTAAAGTGATTTAAAGGATTCCTCTTTCTGTTTTTTAAGATTGCGTATCTCCATTCTTTTCCCACTCCCATCATGAATGACCATCACTACCCGTAACCATCCACCCAGGTAAACTGACGTCAAGAACGAAGTTATCCTGCCCTGGAATACTAATAAAATTACTTTACCACCGCGCGAATTGAGCTCACATTCTACCGGCAGCCAGTCCGTTATATATATATATAATATATATGATATATATATAAATATATATATATTACATATATATACACCTTTGTATACTTTGCTTTTTTTGCGTAGATAGGGAAATGCAGATTACTGAAGTTATGAGTTATATAATATGTAATATATATATATGGACTTGTGAAATTGAATATTCTAAAATTATCTGTATGTATGTGTATATAGATAATATACATACATGTGGGTGTGTTGTTTAACCCCCGGGTCATCTCTGATCGAGCAAACCTGTAGCCGTAGTCTTTCCATCTGTGACCATCTCGTCTTAATTTTAGACACGGTGTAGTTAGTTGTTTAGCACACGGCACTGTTGTGCTCCTGCCTTTTTTTTTTTAAGGTATGGCATGTTTGGTTTGAGAGTGATTTGGCCGCTATTTTTAGCAGGCTGTTCGAGTACGTAGAGGTTCTCTTCTTTGTGTCGTGGTGTGTATATATCTATATATATATATATATATATATATCTATACATGACTCGTGTGTGTGTATATATTTATATATGTATATATATATACATGACTCGTGTGTATATATATATATATATATACACACATAAATACACACGAGTCGTATGGGTATCTATGATAACGATATATACGTATATATATACACATGACTCGTGTGTGTATGTGGTGTTGTATATATATATATATACATACATGCCACACACCAGTCTATGTGTGGTCTATGAACGATATATATATATTATTACCACACACATACATACACACACGGTCGTTTGTACTATGATAAAGATATATATATATATATATATATATATATATATATATATATATATATATAACCACATGAATCGTGTGTATATATATATATATTATATATTATATATATATATATATAGATACACATATACATGCACACACGAGTGTATGTGTGTCTATGATAACTATATATATATATATATATATATATATATATAATGTATATAATGGGGGTGTGTCTCTGTTCATTATGTACGTTTGATAATAATCATTTCATAGTTGTATAAATGAAACATGAAAGTATGTGTGTGTGTTACGTGTGTATTATGTATATATATTATAATATATATATACATATGTTATATTATCAAATAAGATTTAACACCTAATGACGTAATAACAGGCTGATGGAAGCTATCATTAAGAGATGTACATGCCTTTCTTCTTGGCGTCGGGGTGTAATGTAAAATGTAGCCTGATGTACTTATAATGTCAAATAGCTACGGTTAGCATTTGGGAAAATGTTTTAACCTGGTTTACGACAGACTTAATTATTACGTGGGTGGGGCATACTATTGTGGTGTGTGTGTA
>NW_021832535.1:15000-54440 GCF_006345805.1 Octopus sinensis | reverse complement strand
TTTGCAGCACATTAAAGAATTAATTCTTCTAATGTTCCAGGTTTATTCAAGCCTTGTGAGTGGGTTTCGTACCAGGAACTGATAAAGCCTATGGTATATACATGTGGGTGTATATTCATGTATGCATATCTACATTTGTACTTGTATGTGTATGCATGTAAGTGTGTGTGTGTGTGTGTGTGTGTGTGTGTGTGTGTGTGCATATGTCTGCTCATGTCTCCTTGTCTTGACATCTGCTGCGAATTATAAACAAATGTCACGTCAAACAAACAGAGTCGTTTGTTTGCAGTGTTCCACCAGAAAACATATCCAACCATTGTGCTGTTCATGTTGGAAGAACTTGGGGAAATATTCTCTTGGTTGAAGCCAAGTGAGGATTGGTGACTCTCATCAAGTGTAGTCATAGACTCGACTGAGTGGGACTCATGAGAACCTGGCAAGAAACAAAACAAAATTATTAGAAGGAAAATACAGAAAAGAAAATACACCACCTGATGTATTATAAAGGTTTTGACATCCATTTTCCCTAACTGGCATGGGTAGGACAGTTGACGAGGAAGCAGTGAACCAGAGGACATTGCTGAGCTCCAATGAAAGATTTGGCAAGATTTCTACAGCTGGATGATCTTCTTAACACCAGATGCACACATACACGTGTGTGTGTGTGTGTGTTTTTGCATGCATAAGAGTATATGAATGCATAAACATGGGTTTACTTATGTTTGATTGCACATCTGATTTTGTATGCTAGCATGGGTTAGGTGAATATATTATTGTAGCCTTGTTTTACAGACAGACAGCCTTCCTATTGCTCACCCAAAACCATTTTGCAAGAACAAAAGTTCTTATTTCCCATGTCTTCCAAGGTGGGGGTGATAGATTGACAGATGTTTCTGCTTGGAGCAATTTAAAAGAGATTGCAAACATAAACAAATGCACAGACACCTATGCGCACACACACTCAGCTCGAGTTCACTGCTTCCTGTGGCAGAAACAGCTGGAAGCTAATGAACGTGTCTACGTAACTCTTGTTCTTTTGTCGTTCATTGATTCATATCTATAAACATACATAGACACAAACATTTATACACGGGTACGTGAAGGTATATCATATAGTTTCACACGTGCATTTATGTATATGTGTATGTATGTATATATCATCATCATGATAATTTATGTCCTCTTTCCATGCTAGCATGGGTTGGACAATTTGACTGAAGGCTGGTGAACAGATGGTTGCACCAGCTTCAATCTTGATCTGGCAGAGTTTCTACAGCTGGATGCTTTTCCTAACGCCAACCACTCTGAGAGTGTAGTGGGTGCTTTTACGTGTCACCGGCACGGGGCCAGTCACGCGATACTGGTAATGACCTTGCTCAAATCTTTTACATGTGCCAGTAACGCAATGCTGGTAACTATCAAGCTCGAATGGCGACTTTTATGTGCCACTGGCATGGAAGCCGGTTAGCCACTCTGTCAACGATCACACTCGTATGGTGCTCTTTGCTCCCCGCTAGCACAGATGCCAGTCATCGGATTTGATTTGATTTCACTTGCATCAACAGGTCTTCGCAAGCAGAGTTTTAGTGTCCAAAGAAGGAAAAGGTATGCATAAGTGGGCTGGTTACACCGCTTGCATAGACCATGAGGTTATGTTCTCATGTGGCTTGCCGAGTCTTCTCACGCACGGCATATTTCCAAAAGTGTCTGTCACTAATCATTTCCTTGGTGAGGCCTAAAGTTCGAAGGTCATGCTTCACCACTTCATCCCAGGTTTTCCTGGGTCTACCTCTTCCACAGGTTCCCTCAACCGCTAGGGTGTGGCACTTTTTCACACAGCTATCCTCATCCATTCTTGCAACATGACCATACCAGTGCAGTCGTCTTTTGACACCCATCTGCTGCTTCTTAGGTCAATATTTCTCTCAAGGTACTTACACTCTGTCGAGTATGCACACTGACATTACATATCCATCAGATCATACTGGTTTCATTCCTTGCGAGCTTACGCATGTCCTCAGCAGTCACAGCCCATGTTTCACTGCCATGTAGCATGGCTGTTCGTACACATGCAACATACGGTCTACCTTTTACTCTGAGTGAGAGGCCCTTTGTCACCAGCAGAGGTAAGAGCTCTCTAAACTTTGCCCAAGCTACTCTTATTCTAGCAGCTACACTTTCAGCGCACCCTCCCCCACTACTGACTTGGTCACCTAGGTAATAGAAGCTATCAACTACTTCTAGTTTTTCTTCCTGGAATGTGGCGAAAGTTGTTCTCTGTGCATTTTCAGTGTTTATTGCACCCGAGCATCTGCCACATACAAAAGCTATCTTCCCAGTTAGCCTTCCTTTGATATTGCTGCACCTCTTATGTGTCCATAGCTTACACTGGGTACATCTTAGAGTTTCTACCCAAACCTCAACTACAGATCGGGCAGGGCCATCTACCTGAAAGGATTTGTGGTTTGCTTGCCTTCCCACTTATTAGGACTTTGGTTTTAGCTAGGTTGACTCTAAGGCCCTTTGATAATATATATATATATATATATATATATATATATTAATATTTAGCAGAAGTAACAAAGTGACCCAAAATCCAAAAGTTTCGTTTATTAGCATTTATCAAACTGGTTCTTTGGAGGTATATTCCCAGACCTCCAAACACCACTTTGATGAGTGTCAACTCTTGGACCTTGAGTCCCAACTGTCACGCCCCCCATCACCCCTACTCTATCTTTCATCTCTCAATCACTCTCTCTTCTTCTTTTTACTCTACTATCTTACTACTGTGACAAAGATTGGCAGTAAATCTCTTCTCTTCACCATTCTTCCAATGAAACTAGGGATGTTACTGGACCTACCTGAGTCTCTCCCCAACACTCAGCCACTCCTTTTCATATATTTATTACCCTAGATCTCTCACACATCCCAGGGATATGTCACACCCAGAGATTGAGGGGAACCTTTAGTTTTGTCAAGGTCATGGCGATTGTCTCTAGCGATGGTGCCAAAAGATGCACCAGTGCACTTGTGCAGTGGTTGGTGTCAGGAAGAGCATCCAGCTGCAGAAAGAAAACCAGAAAATGTAACTTCAGGCAAGATATTATCTGAACCATCCAACCCATTCCAGCATGGAAAGTGGGTGGATAATGAGATATGATAACAATGATGATCATCATACATACATACAGATGTATGGATGTATAAATATACATATGTGCATCCTTGTGTATATATTATACACATTCATTCTATCATATATACATATATATGTATGTGTATCCTGAAGAAGGTCTCTTTTATTTTTCATTCCTCCTGGGGTCAATAGAGTAAGTCATTATTTCATAGACCAAGGAGGCAGTGGAGGATCATTCTGATGATGATGGGTCACCAGAATGTCATTAAACACCCCCACCAATATTTCCTAATCCACCTCATTAAACCCCTAATACTTCATAATAAACTACACCAAGTTATAACTCCTCACCTAACACAAAACAAAACACACTTCACCTGCCAAACCCCTTTTTCATACAAACACATCTTTCTCATTGCTACCCAAACATTGTTCCTGAAATTAAAGATAATTAAGATGAACCTAACTTTCATTAATTGGGCTTATTCATTAACAATCTTTATGATCTCAATCAGCAACAAATAATAACGATCCTCTCAACATGCTGTCTATCAGTGTGATTATATGAAAGCCCATCTTTGGATAAGCTTTCCGAGTTAATCAATGTTGTGTATGATAATTGTGTGGATTATATTGAAATGTCGAGAGATTTACAGCATTTGTCAGGTTAAGAACAGTTTCATCTCCGGCTTTATTGGTATCTGTGAATCCAGGTAAATATGATGGAAACCAAGCCACCCATGACTGTCCCATCATTAGTAATACTTGTACCTGACAAATGTCTATGAAACATAATAAAGTCTATGTTTTGCTAATTGTTCCATGTTAACATGATTGTTCCATGTAACATGATGTTCCATGTTAACATTGATGTTAACATGATGCTGTGTGTGGGACATAATATAGCATGTACACCAATTAAAGTTAATTTTCTCTACAGCTTAGTGTGTCTCGTTATTGAGTGCTTTTGGAGCAGGGGAATCTCTTTGACTAATTATCGTTAAATAAATCTAAACCACACATGACTATTTCTTTGTGATGTTGAGAGCAAATATCATTTCCAGTGAAAATAATTATTTCTAATATTTAGACTCCATGTAATTAATGAAACTTAATACATCTTAGAATAGATTGTAATAAGTTGTTTAAATATTAATTAGACAAGATTAATTCACTGACAGAAATACATAAATGTTTTGTTTGTGTTTTTCAAATGATGAAGCAAACATCATCTCCCTGAAACTTCAATATTTTCACAAAGCTAAATGTTTTCCTTATATTTCTTTACAGATTCACTATGGAAGACCAGACTGAAAATACTTTAAGGAAACTTATCCCTCAGAAATGGGCTTTGAGTTACTCAACACCAAAAGGGGATGAAGAAGGAGTTGACAATCAAAGGGGTAAATATGTGAGAGACGACGGTTCAGGGAGAGAAATGTCCGAGAAACGATCTCCATCTCAGCCAACAACAAAACAAAAAAGACATAAAGGAGACCCTAAAAACTGGGAAATAATTAGAAAACGAGATGTTTTCGACAAACACATATTTTATACAAGATTCAATGCCTATGAGGACAAAATGAATTTGCTGATAAATTCTCGGAAAGAAATATGTACTTTTTTAAAAAGAATAGGAATGGATGAAAATACTTTTCTAAAACATTTTACACAGAGAATAGAAATTCTGACGAAAGACATTAAAAAAAACGATTACAATCAAGAATTTATAATTTTTGGAAAACTAGAATTGTTCCTGGAACACTATATACAAAGAAATATTCTACAAGACAAACAAAAACCATTGAACCACCAAAAATAATCACAAAATTTCGGCCTCTTCAGCCAGTTGTGACAAGAGAAGCAAATATTGAGGAATCTGGAGAAGAATTTGAAGAAATCCCAATAATATCCAATATTGTCATCATAGAGGAGGAGTGATGACATATTCCCACAATTGCAAGATAATAATTTAGTAACAAGAGACAGTGACAGAATTGATGTCCATTGTCCATCTTCTGTGACCAGTTTCACAAGAATCAGTGAAGACATGGTTCTGGCAACCCTCCCCTTCCATGAATGATTCTTATTATCAGCCCAAAACCTTAAAGATCAAAAGGATAAAGTTGGGGTTACATATGGTGAGTTACTTGAAGATTCTACACTTATAGGTGTAGAAATGTTTGGTAAAACAGTTTACCAATTTGATTGGGAGGATAATACCATTAAACTATCAATTTATTACCAAAGAAACCCCTACAGATATTGCTGTAGGGGTCCAGAATATACTTGTAATTACATTCGCCAGCATCACAGAGTAATCTGTTACAAACTGGATGGCCAACAGTTATGGGAGGTAGAGACCCATTCTCTGCACCTCCCAAGTAAAATCTCTCTCTACCAAAAATTATTTCTATGTCCTCCAGGGACAAATAATTTATAGGATTTCAGCTAAAGGTGGTGTGACAAGGAGGGACATTGGCAGGAAATGCCGCTCTATTTCTGTTGGTAAAGATACCATTTTGGTAACAGATTATTGCGGCAAACCACATGGTATTCAAATGAATAAAGACTTTTGGCCCAAACTGTCATACAACCACCAGCTACATACCCCCAGTTTAAAAGACTATATTGATATTGAGGATTGCTACAACATTACAAATATTCTACCTATGTCTACATCTTCTATATTAATAATTTACAAAAACAAGAAAGCTAAATTATTCACTGATAACGGGGAAATAATTAACCAAAATAATTCAGTTTTCCTTGAGCTTTCTTTCTGTTGTAGAATAAACGCAAACAGATTCCTGGTATTTTATCCTGAAATGAAAGGGTTTCAGTATATCACCTGTCCTGAACTAAGAAAAGGCCCTTTAATAAAGGTGCAAACTGGTTACATGAAAATATGTCATATTGTATCAAATAAGTTCTAGCTGTGACCACCACTGAAAACAAAAGCGAGGTCCATATCTTATTGATCAACAAGATAAAGTTGACATTGCAGAAAGAATTTCTCTGGGACATCATAATGTCAGCATTGCTGCAACTCCAATTAATTTTGTAGTCGTAGATGGAAACGAAAATAAAATGGTATTTTATTCCACATGTGGTGAAGAACTTTTTCAAAAATACCTTCCATTCTATGGCCACCCTCATCACACATCTACTCTGATAATGTTTATTTCTATGTCTCTTCAGGAGACACTTTATTCTCAGATGTTACGATCTATATGGACAAATGAAATGGCAGTGGGAACTGCCTTTCCCTGTTCACCCTCACATTGCTGTTTTCCAAGGAACTCTTTATGTCCCGGACACTCAACTCAACAGGCTTCTTCTTTACAAGTATCAAGACCGGTCGTCTGGCTGCCTTTTACCCATTAAAAATCCTTACATCAGAAATCTAAATCTACGACTCAAAGAAAAGGAGAATGACCAAAAACTTGTCATTGGCGAAATATGTAATCTGTCCAATGGACAGTTGGTGGTGTCTGACATCAACCATGATTGCTTGTTGTATATTTCTGAGGAAGGAGACATTGTGTCCAGATTATCTCTGCCGTCTACAGCCACAGATGTATGTCGATGGGATTCTAATCATATAGGGGTCACATTACCCCTACAGAAACAATTAAGGGTCATCGGAAACCTATCAAAGAGAGTGAGAAGTGTATCATTTAGGCAGCCTTATGTACGGGTGTGTAAGATGGGTGAATGTGAAATTGTTTGTTATTGTGATAAACCATCACATTTAGATATTTTAGCCATCAATTATTATAATCAAGTTGAAGTAATTAAGACAATTAATATCCCTGTGTTTGTGAAATCATTATCAGTAGACAAGGAAACAGAAAAGCTATTAATTGTTACTAGGGGAAAAGCTTTTCAGTACAACACTAGAATAGGTGGTGGTGGTCATGGCAGTGCACGTCGTCAGAGTGGTGGAAGTGATGGTAGTATTAGTAGTGGTGATGGTAGTAATAGTAGTAGTGATGGTAGTATTAGTAGTAGTGATGGTATGGTTTTCAGTGATTCAGAGTCCGAACAGAAGCTTTCTTCAAGGACATTAGTGGTGGTGGTCATGGCGGTCGTCAGATGGTCCCCAGTGTTTTAATGTCCCAAGTGAAACGTCCCCTCAGTCTCCAAGGTGGATCTATTGACCAAACGTCTGTTATCTGATAGACAGAAGCCGTATGTTTGCCATAAACGATCAGAATTTTTGTTGCTTAATGATCTCGTTACTAATAATCAACTTAATTATTATATCGACCTGGTGGATGTATTTTCCAGACACATTTCTCTCAGTGAAATGTTGTCTTCCACTTTATATCTACAGGACCTGACAGTTTCTGATAAAGGCAGACGTATTCCTCTCCCTAAACATTGGGGAGACGAAGAACCAGCGGAGATTAGATCTTTGGTTCTTACTGAAAATAATCTGATTGCAGCATGGGACGGGGGGAATAGAAACATTAAGATATTACATTGGATGGTCACCTTATGGATTCAATCAAAGTGAATGTTTATAGAGATATTTAAATGTGTCGATGGCAGTCAAACACACTGGTCATTACGGGTTGGATCTTTATTATAATAAATCCCAACTGTTGACATTAAAAGTGGAATTTCCATTGTCGTTGGTAATTTACAAAACGAGAAATAAATATGAATGTGTGGCTTCTTTATCAAATAATCAACTGGTTTTTAGTGAATGGGAGATGGAAGACATTTGCATTTTGTTGATATTGATGAAATACATTCGAGTGTGAAGGAAATAAAAAAAGTAGACATACCTGAACCATTAATAGGGAGAAGAGAAGATGGAAAGTATTCTGATGAAATCCGGGATATTAAAGTTACTGATGAAGATGTCATCATTGTCTTCAACGAAAGATTCATCATTTTCTTCAACAGTGGTGGTCAATATTTACATTCAGTCAGACACTACATGGAGGATTATTTTGGTGATGATGAAGACAGGATGACAATCGATGACAGTTTTTTGTACATTTATGGTGAGTGGGAGAAATGTTTTGTTTCATCCGAATATCGAAATATTTTGTGTTTGACCCAGAATGGGGAATACAAGAGAATATTTTTAAATAAAAGAATTTATAAAGATGAAGTAGATTTCTCCAGTATAGACTGTAAAGGACCAAGGTTTGTTGGAAGGCCCTGGAGGGGAGAAGGAATGAATTGTATGTTGAAGGGTTGTTTATGGTGAATCGAGACAGCTTCCCGGTTGCTCGTTTACAAACAGACGAATGTCCTGTTCAAGTAAAAGATTTTGATGTCTCTGAGGAAGGAAAGACAGTTGTGTGTGAAAAAGCCAATAATGGAAATGTTAAAATATTCGATGCAGACGGCCAGTTGCTACATCACAGAAATGTTGCAAGTTTAGTTGGTGGTGTGTGTTTTACACAAGAATCACACATAATGGCCACGGTTCCTAAAAGGAAAGAAATATTTCAACTGAATGGAGAAGATTTGCAGACATCTCAAGTTTGGTCGAGTCTCATCCCTTATGGTGTAATATGGAGAAAAGTGGCGGGTATTTACTGGTGTGTACATAATGAATTGATTGAATGTCATTGCATAAAGATTGATGGGGACCAAGTGAACATTCTGGAATCTGTGTCGTCATTAAATCTTGATTCTGGTCTTCGTTTCCCTTCCATTACATCTGAAACGAACAAGGAAATATTCAGTAATGAATTAATTAATAAATGGAATACAGAGGAGGAGATGGAGATGGAGGAGGAAGAAGAAGAAGAGGTAAATCAGGTGAAATAATTGGTAAAGGTAGATTAAAGGTGAGATGTGGTAATTACATAGCGGAGATTAATAATTCAGGAATTGATGAAATATCAGTGAGGAGACTTCCATATAGGACAGCAATGGTCCCTTTTTCCATTCCTGCATTCGAGGAACCTGTTGATTATGATTTGAGGGACATTAGGGACCGGAACAGTAAACTAATTAAGTTAGATGAGAATGTGAGTGTGTTGATGTTTCGAGAAAGTGTCACATTAATCAGAACACAACAACAACAACAGTGGACATACTTCAACATGAACAACAACAACGACCACCACTGGACATATGTCGGTGGACAGAGGAATGTTTCATTGTCGCCTTTGGGAGAGAAATGAGGGTCTTCAACAAGGATCTCCGTCGTTTAAAAACCATCAGAACTGAGAAATACTACAACAGGATTTATAAATACAACGACAATCAACTCGTGTGTGGTGGTCATTATATTAGAGACATAACTCAAAAGAGAGACACAAGAAATACAAAAGAATATGGAGAAACAACAAGTATTACTATTATTGCAAAGACTTTGACATCTTTGACCCTTATTATGTGGATGTGGTTGATTTTGAAGATGGGAAATGTAGATGAAGTGTGTGTCGTGGGAAGATGAGGAGACGGAGAAGGTTTGAGGGAGAAGAAGGGGTGGATGATGTGGGAGTCACATCTTTTGGTGATGTTGTTGTTGTGAGGTGGGAGATGAAGAAGAAGAAGGGGTCTGGAGATTGGGAAGTTTTGTGTTTTGTGGAATGGTTCAGGGAAAAGTCTTTGGTGAGGAGGATAAGAATAGAAGAAATGTTTTATGGTCGGGAATATTATACTCCAAGACCTCGTCTGACCATAATTGGTGAATGTGTTTATATAACAGATTTCAGAAACAATATTTACGAAATACCTCGACATATTGAAGAGGAAACATCTGAAGATGATGAAATCCGGGGATTAAAAGATAATCCAAAATATTTACTCCTCAGACGGGATGATAATGAAGTCTTTGAAGTTCTTGGTTTGGATGTTTCAGACAATTCTTTGATGGTTTTTGGAATTATTCCTGGACGTCAATCTTTTGCTTTCTTTTATTTTGACAAATAAATATTTCCAGAAATATTAAACTTCAATCTTCTTCTTCTTATTATTGTTGTTGTTGTTGTAAATGGCTTCGCCCGGGAATCGAACCTGCATCGCATACATTGCATTCTACACACTTATTGTCGTAACATTCCTCAACACTCTCTCTTTGTGTGTGTATATATTTATATACAGTATATATACATGCGTTTATATATATATACACACATATTTAGGAATGTATGTATAGAAATAAGGCTATAAATATGTATGTTTGTGTGTGTATGTGTATATATATATATATATATATACGCATGCATGTATGTATAGGAATGTCTGGTCCGAAAGCAGAGACTTTCATAATCATTGATTCTCCATTAAAAGGCAGACGACCACCGCCGCCGTCTCCGCCGTCGTCGTGGTCGTCGTCGTCTCCGCCGTCGTCGTCGTCGTCGTCTCCGCCGTCGTCGTCGTCGTCGTGGTCGTCTCCGCCGTCGTCGTCGTGGTCGTCGTCGTCTCCGCCGTCGTCGTCGTCTCCGCCGTCGTCGTCGTCTCCGTCGTCGTCGTCGTCTCCGCCGTCGTGGTCGTCGTCATCATCATCGTCATCATCATCGTCATCATCATCATCATCATCATCATCATCACCATCATCATCGTCATCATCATCACCATCATCATCATCACCATCATCATCATCATCATCATCATCATCACCATCATCGTCATCATCATCGTCGTCATCATCACCATCATCATCGTCATCATCATCATCGTCGTCGTCATCATCGTTGTGTGTGCGTGTGTGCAGTCTGCATCTGACAGTTTTTAACGTTTAAAAAGAATAGATTGTTGTTGTTCTTGCAGTGACATTCCAACTGCACACACGCACAAACATTGCCTTTCGTCCTCGTAGGGTTGTTGTTGTTGTTGTTGTTGGGGGTTCATAAAAAGAGAAGGACACTTTAAGAAGCATTCAGTAAAAGCTTTCCCATAGCTGGTCTTTTTCACGCTAGAAATAGAAACCACTTTATTTTTCATATAAAATTTGAAGGACAGATAAGAAGCATTCATAAATAAAATTGACCTGTATATGGTCTCATTTCATGCTAGAAAGAGCCACAAAAACCTTCACATTTTTGTCTCATCACAAATAAAAATCGAAGAACAATTTCCAAAGCATCCATGTCAAATATTGTCCTATAGATGGCCTAACATCATGCTAGAAATAACAGCCAAATACTCTGAAATTTGTATCGTTTGTCATAAAAAAAGTGAAGGACACTTTAAGAAGCAACTCCGAAAATATTGTCCTGCGGCGGTTTAAGTGTAAAATATTATAAAAGTATGCATCTATGAGTTTTATGTGTTTAAAAAACATAGCAAAGACCTGTGTGTATATGTAGGTATATACATGTGTATAAAGGTATTTTTGTATAAAAATGGGTATTTTTGAATGAATTTGGTAGAAATAACTTTCAAACGATGTAGATTACGATTAAAAAGAAATTTGTTGGCAAAATGTTTTGTAAGGGTTCGAGGGAAAAAGTGTGTGATTTAAGGGAGATTTGGCTGTTGTTTCTAGCACACCACCCTCCTTGTCTTCTTTTTTTTCTCATTTTTTCCCTCAGAAACACATTTATGTTACAAAAAAATAAAAAGAATATTTTTAAAATCTCTGATTATTTTTAGCCCCACTTCCTGGCCCCCGATTCTTTCTCTTTATATAATTGTAAAATATTGGAGAGCCTGAGAAGATTCTTGCTGGGATTTATCCACAGGGATTTAAATAAGAGCTTTGTAAAAGAGGATTTCTTTTGAGAGCATCCTTTTCTCTTAGAAAAGTGGAAGTTTCATTAAAAATATCCATTTTCCTGGAAGTTATGAGGAAACAAAGTCGATGGGGTGTTCATCTGTAGTTATGCCACAGGATGTTATATATATATATATATATATATATATATATATATATAACTGTAGAAATGTAGGTGTGTATATATATATTATATGTATGTGTGTTTGTGTATACATTTATTCATGTATATGTACAAGTTTAAAAAAGAAATATCAAAAGATGTTGGAATATTTGAGGTATTGGATAATTTCCGACTCAGGATTGCCAATACATTTATATAGGAATATAAATATACATCATTATTATACGTAGCCTTCTTGCACACACATAAGCATACCTCGTAGAAAAGACGACGGGTAAATCCATCTGTGACAACCCATGCTTAAGGGTGTCTGGTGATATTTCTGGTCTGGTATCACACAAACCGCCCAGTCTGGAGTCTCTCTATAACTTCTGCCGCTTCCCGTTCAATTGCTTCTATTGTTGCCTAGCAACGCTAATTTGAATGACAAAAAACGTGGAGAAAAAGGCGGGAAATTTAGACAAAACTTTGTCTAAATTATTTATTTAAAATCAAAGAGACATTGTCAGCATTTTTATGAATTAAATAATGTTAAATGACATCAAATGTGTCACAATTAAGTCATTAATTAGGAATTATAATTAATTTGGACGTGAAAAAGAAAGGAAAACTAACGGATGTGTGTATATGTATGTATTTATGTATGTACATAAGCAGGTAAATATTTATATATGTAAGTGTGTATGAATATTTACATACGTCTATAGAGAGAGAAAGGGGGAGAGAGAGGGTGGAGTATTACACATGTATACACATAAGACGAATGATGTCTGGGGTGTGTGTCGGTGTGTCTGTGTGTGTGTATACACGCCTGTTTATGTTTGTGCGTGTGTGTGTATTTATGTGTGATGTTGTGTGTGTGTGTGTGTGTGTGTATCCGGGAACGTCACTTTCTGCCTATCTCTCTCTCTCTATCTAACTATCTATCTATCTATCTATCTATCTATCTATCTATCTATCTATCTATCTATCTATCTATCTAGCCATCACTCTCTCTATCTGTCTATCTTTTTATGTATATATCTATTTATGTATATATATATATATATGTATATATATATATATATAATATATATATATATTATATATATATATATATATATATATACCCTTTTACTCTCTTACTTGTTTCAGTCATTTGACTGCGGCCATGCTGGAGCACCGCCTTTATGTATATGTATATATATGTATATATATATATATAATATATATATATATATATATATATATATATATATATATATATACCCTTTTACTCTCTTTTACTTGTTTCAGTCATTTGACTGCGGCCATGCTGGAGCACCGCCTTTAATCGAGCAACTCGATCCCGGGACTTTTTCTTTTGTAAGCCCAGTACTTATTCTATCGGTCTCTTTTGCCGAACCGCTAAGTAACGGGGACGTAAACATCGGTTGTCAAGCAATGCTAGGGGGACAAACACAGACACACACACACACTCATATATATATATACATATATACGACGGGCTTCTTTCAGTTTCCATGAAACAAATCCACTCACAGGGCCTTGGTCGGCCCGAGGCTATAGTAGAAGACACTTGCCCAAGATGCCACGCAGTGGGACTGAACCCGGAACCATGTGGTTGGTAAACAAGCTACTTACCACACAGCCACTCCTGCGCCTACACACAAAGTAAGGGTTTATCGAGGGGTAGAAATTAGCAATATCGAACTGAATGAACTTAGTGCTGTTTTTATTAGAAATGGAAGAAAACCAATTTACGACTTGCGTGGAGCTCGCCCAAAGGTTGAGCTTAAGCTTATTAACTAATCTAGGTATGTATTTGTCTAAAATGTACTTACTGATGGAACCGATAAACCCTAGTGTACCCCTCGATAAACCCTAGTGTACTCAATAAGGCCCTTTGGCACGCGCATAATAAGGCAGGCCTCACAAGGGAGGAAATTAATATAATTCTAGTGGCTAGAAAATCCTTTATACAGTTTGAAGATAAGTTATGGATCTGTAAGTATACTCCCAACGAGTTCGATGTGCCAATGGGAAGCTCAGATAGCGCCCAGATAGCCGATTTGGTCGGAATCTATATTCTCTATGAATTAGCCGACCAATTCCCGGACATCTGCGGCGGTCTATATCGAGACGATTGTCTTTTTTACCTACAGATTGCCCCGAACAGAAGGATACAGAAAACTAAAAATAGATTAGATAGGTTCTTTAGTAGGATGGGCATGAACATAGTTTTCGACAACGAACTAACTAAGGCCAATTTCTTAGATGTTACCCTAAATCTGCATAGCAATTCTTACTGCCCCTACCATAAACCTTCCACAAACCTAAAATATGTCAGTATTTTCAGTAACCACGCAAAAACTATCACAGATAATTTAGTTAAAAATATTTCTTTAAGATTATCAAATTTATCTGCCAACGTCGACATTTTTAAGCAAAAAGCGGAATTTTATAATGCCGCCCTGTCAAAAGCCGGTTATAGGGAAAAGGTAGCATATATCGACCCGGCCCTTCCGAAACCAGTATTTGCTCATCGGGATAAGTTAACTTACAATAATATAAACAATATAAGTAGTGATGGTAGCTCTAGCAATGTCTACTCAAATATAGCTAACATAAATAAGTTGCGGACCAAGGGAGACCATCGAAAGCCAAAACCCATTCTTCAATACAGAGATGCCCCCCTTAATATAAGGGTTAACACTCTGAGCCAGTCCAAGAACAGAAAAAACTATATCTGGTTTGTGATTCCATTTGGGAAACAAATCGGATCTAACCTCCCTCTACAGTTTCGCCAAGCCATTGCCAGGAATTTTCCCAGAAATTCGAGATATTACTCCACTATAAATTCGCATAAAGTAAGGATTGCTTTCTCAAATACTAAAAATCTCTCACAGATAATTGCCTCCCATAACAATAAGCTGCTAAATAAGGTCTCATCACCCATGAGCAGAGACACCGCACTGTCAAATTCCAATGTAACATATAGTAATAATAATAATAATAGAAATAGCACAGATATTGGCAGCCTTCATAGCAGCATTGGCGTTAGCAATAGTAATAAGGATAAGAGCACTGGCCAGGACATTAACGGGGGGGGGGTCTCAACAATAATAGTAGCAGCGTTCTTAACAACAGTAGTTTTACGGACAATAACAATCACAGCATTCCAGAAACAGGGAATGTGCCGGTGATATTGCCTTAAATAGTAATGAAAATAGGATGAATAGTATCGTGCCCAAATCCAGCAGTAATTTTTACACCCATCATAGAAATAAGAACGCTGTATTAGTATCGGAAACTAATCCCAATAGATTAAGGTTCTTATCAAATAACTCCAAAATTAGAAACGCCACTTACCAGTGCAAAATTTCTACTGGATCCGATGTCTACCTCTATATTGGCGCAACCTCCTCTAAATTAGCCACAAGGGTCTCAACCATTTTTCCACGTTCCGAGATAAGAGTAAACAGCACACCACGGGGCTAAGCAAATTAATCTGGCGTTTGAAGAACGCAAATTCAACTTTTACGCTGGAATGGTCAATATTGTCGGTGTCCTTACCGTTTGATAAGGGCAGAAAAATCTGTGCCCTCTGTAATTCCGAACTCTTTCATATTCTGTTTGCCCGAGGCCAAGTAATAAACTTGATTGTCGAGAGATCTTTCAGATGCTTACACTGGAAAAAGCATACCTTTCACTCATACCAATGAAGTCTAATATAGATAACCCCTGGATTTCCTACAAAATTAATTTGTGATATCTCATCCCTTTAGTTTATAAGATTTTCTCATAATTGCTAAGAGCTGCTACCAATTCCAGCAGTCCCCTAGTCTCCTTTCGCTACCATTGTGGGCTCTCTCTGCCCACTCCCTCTTAAGTTGACACATTCGAACACACAGACACAGTCCTTTCACCTCATGACTGTCAATTTTCTGTCAGCCTTCTACACACACAATCACGCATTCACAGACACCACACACACACACACATTAAGATAATTATACACTCACACATACGAGCACTCATTCATAAAATAAATCAAATATAAACACCAGTCAAACGGAATTCACTCCCTCACCTTAATATTCTTTTATCTTCCTCCTCCTCCAACCTCGATTGAACCCTTGAACTCTATTTACTGCCAGTTTCTCCTACATTCAACCAATCTGACGTCACCCCCTATAAATAGACACTATTTATCATTATCGCTATGGGCTCCTCGTGAGCAGTCATCTAAAAACTTGTTGTGCATTTTGTTGGCGAAAGAAGTTCCTGGATTTTCCTGATGAGAAAGCTGCATAATGGACTCCTTATTCATTCGGAATTAGGGATTTTGCAGACTTCGAAACATATGTCGAAAATAAAATAAAGGAATTTTGTTAAATCTTCGCTCAGCTCCATTCTTTCCTATACTTATTATATTAAATTAAACTTCAAATTTCCACACTAAGGCACGGAGTATATGCCCTACGGTCGTAACTTCAACCGTGTTCTTTCTGTTGTGAGTTTGCTACCCAGGTATCGGTTATCTTACGAATTATCCGTAATAAGATAATTCATTTATCTGCTTAAATATATATATATATATATATATATATATATATATATATATATATATATATATATATATATATATATATACATGTATATAAGTATTATATATATATATATATACATATATTTTCATTATCACCGTCCAACCCATGCTAGCATGGAAAGCGGGCGTTAAATGATGATGGTGATGATGATGATATATATATATATATATATATACCGGAGTAAACACATAAATGTGAAACAAAGTGGAAAAAAGAGTACTCAAATACCAGTGGTAGAGTAATATGTTTTATTTAAAGCAGCAGAAAATTCAACAAAATCTGTTACTCTGAGTTTCCCGTTGCCGTTCATCGGACAGTTTTTGTTAGAATAGAACCGATATCGGTTCTATTCTAGCAAAAACTGTCCGATGAACGGCAACGTGAAACTCGGAGTAACAGGTTTTGTTGAATTTTCTGCTGCTTTAAATAAAGTATATATATATATATAATATATATATATATATATATATATATATATATATATATATATATATATATACTATGATGATGATGATGATATATATATATATATACTAGCAGAATTGCCCGGCGTTGCTCGGGGCTGAATTGCTTGAAAGTACTGTTAATGATTGCACTGAATTATGATGATTATTCAGGCAAATATTGATATAAGTTTACAGTGGGAGATAAGGACTTAACGATCAAACGTGTGCCATTGTATTGTTTTGGGGGAACCAAATATCTGATGAGCATTATAGGGGCACCAACTTTAAGTTTGAGAAAGTGTGGTGGTAGTCCGGGGTGCTCAAAGGAATTGAGTACCTCTATTGGATAGTTGATGACGTCCTCTGGGTCAGGAGTTGTATCGATAGACTTATATACATAGACTTCCCCAGGAATGAGTTTTAGCATTTCATCATTAATATGGTGAACAGTTTTATTCCTCGGGGCCAGTATAGCCTTTTGGCCAATCCATATTCTGATAATTAGCTTGTAGATCTGGGAACACTGCACTCTGAGATCAGAAGGCGTCTTAACAAAGGTACAAATGGAATCGATGGCAATATTACCAGTTTCATCCCCTGGTATTTTGCCTTCGCCAAGTGCAAGGAGGGTGTGAGGAAACGTTGCTGATGTGATATTATGTCGCATATGAGCACGCATATTGGTGTGAAGTTTGAGAGTTATTTCCCTTTATTAAAAAAATATGCATTAAAATGGAAAAAAAATGATGGTAAATTATTTGTAAAATCATAGACTCATCGTAGACGCGCGCTTATAACCAGAAGTGCTCGATATGAATCACGACTATAAGATACTCGGTTTTGGTTAAACTGCATCGCAAAATGTGGGAGTAGTTAGGAATCTAAATCGGAGTAGACAGACACACAACCTTTCTTTTATATATAAAGATTTTCGTCCTAAAAAACTTTGTATGGATTGAATGGTTACCTCTATGGAAATATATACACGCACATTATACATACATGTGTGTATAGATGAATATATAAATACATTTAAATATCTATATACACTTTTGGGCGATCTTTCTTTTTCTTAGAGATATCTTTAGATCTTATTTTCGTCCTAAAAAACTTTGTATGGAGTGAATGGTTACCTCTATGGAAATATATACACACATGTGTGCATAGATGAATATATAAATACATTTATATATCTATATACACTTTTGGGCGATGTTTCTGCTACTTAGAGATAACTTTAGATCTTATTTTCGTCCTAAAAAACTTTGTGCGTCTATGGAAATATATACACACATATTATACATACATCTGTGTATAGATGAATATATAAATACATTTAATATCTATATACACTTTTGGGCGATCTTTCTGCTACTTGGATATACTTTAGATTTTATATTCGTCCTAAAAAACTTTGTTTGAATTGAAAAAGAAAAGGAATTGAAATTTTTAAGAAAGGAATTTGTTTACATACATGTGTGAAATGGCAAATGTTTGTGCAGTTGTCCGAAATGGAACAAGGGTAAATGTGTGGAACTGATGTATAATAATGAATAGTCCTTCTTGTGAATATTAATTTGATGAATATGAACTGAAAACCAGTGGTGTAGCATATAAGACCATAGGTGATCTAGCAAAAAGGATGACCAGTCTGATTGGCTCATCCCTGTCACACACTCTCACACACGCACACACACACACACGCGCACCCTCACACACACACACACGCACACACACACACACTCACACACACGCACACACACACACACACACGTTAGCTTACAATTTTATTTATATATTTGCGTGTCTATGTGTGTAAAGAGGAAGTGGGAGTAAAGGCTTTGAAGGGAAAGAGTGAAATGGTAGTTTTCTCGAATTTTTTCTGAAATGGGGGTGAAATTGAAAGAAATTTTGTATGCCATGACCGAATGGAAGTACTTTAAAAAATCATAGGTAAACTCTAATTGAAGAAATTGTGTGAGGAGTAAATCGTTATGTATTTATTTGTTTCTGTTTGCTGTGTTTTGTTTTGAGTTGTGGTTTAAGGTACACTTGCAAAGAGAAAGTATGAGAAATTATGGTGATAGCATGAGTGATCCGTTTTATATAAATACTTTCACTTTAATCGTTGCACACTTGCAAAGAGAAAGGAGGAGAAATTAGGGTGATAGCATGAGTGAAGCAGATCGCTCCGTTTGTGTGTGTGTGTGTGTGTGTTGTGTGGTGTGTGTGTGTGTGTGTGTGCTGTAGCCCACACTAAGAAAAGCACTTGACTTAGACACCACAATGTGAGTTTTCTCGAAATTTTGCTTAATTGGGGTTGAAATTTGAAAAACTGTACCTGGCACGACCCGATGCATTCTACTCTTAAAAATGCTAGGTAAATTGTAATTGAAGAAATCCTATGTTGTAGATTCTATAAGAGACAAAGGGAGGCAGATAAAATCTGCCTTTTATAATAAGAGATATATATTTATATGATTGATTGATTCTAGTTTCAGCTCATGAGCTGTGGCCATGCTGGGGCACCGCAATTTGGTGTTGCTACATGGTTTTACTTCACGAATGCTTTTTAGCAACTGCCATTTGGTGCATGAGATAGTTCGATGCAGCTGCCCTCATCTGCACCTCCTGCCGTGAAGTTGGTTCATCTGGGATACTGACAAGAAGAGATCCAGTTTCATTTTAAAGACATCTGCATATACATATTACATATATATATTACATAAATACTTATGTATATATTACATATATACATGTATATAAATATTACATATATTACATATATATATATTACACACACACACACACACATATAATATACTAGTAGTATCGCCCGGCGTTGCTCGGGTTTGTAAGGGAAATAACTATATAAGCATTTTTAGAGAGTTATAGCCAAAAAATAGCAAAAAGAAAGATTAAAAATTGAAAAAAAATTAAGGTAAATTTTTTTTTTAAATCGTTGACACATCGTAGATATTTTTAGAGAGTTACTTCCCTTATATAATAGCGAAAAAAATGCATTAAAATGGAAAAATATGATGGTAATTTTTTTAAAATCGTAGACTCATCGTAGACGCGCGCTTATACCCAGAAGGGCTCGATATGAATCACGACTATAAGATACCCGCTTTTGGTTAAACTGCACCGCAAAATGTGGGAGTAGTTAGGAATCTAAATCGTAGGAGACAGACACACAACTTCACTCTTATATATAAAGATATAAGCCACGTAGTTATACACATACTTTGTTATATACACATTCTTAAAAGAAAATGTTATTTTGAACGCAACATTTACAAAGAATAAAATATTTTTTGGTTTTTCTTAACCCTTTCGTTACTATATTTCTGACCAAAAAACACCCCTTATGTGTTTCAATTAATTTCTAACGTAATCATAAATTTAGTCTGGTTTCATTAAACAACTATAACTTTTTTATTTATCAATATATTAACATGAATTTTGGAAGATAATTTAATGAAATGTTCTCAACCAATTCTATACTATAATTTTTGTGATAAAGTGACTCTAATTGCAGGTAGATACAGGTAAATTCAACAATATATAAAATTATTAAAATTTTGTTCAAACATCGCTATAGAAAATGGGTTATTAGCTAATATTCAATTGGGTATACAACAAAATTTTACGATAGAATTTGTTATTTTGGGTAACTTTCTGATACCCATAATAATATTTATGGCAAAATAGGCCTTAATTTCATTTAAGGTTGTGGGAAATAACAAACTATCCTTTCTTTCGCTTTGTTTACGTTGAGCGTAACAGTTCGTTTCCGCTGTAATGATTTCAAATAGGCTCATTCGAAAAAGTAAATAGAAATAGTCTAAGGCTTTACCCTTCTGGGAAAGTCTGTGGCTTGGTCCAGTTTCTTCAGAAAAATCACCGAAAGAAACAGTTTTTAAATTTTCACTCCATTCAGGTGCCAATTCATTTTCTTTATCTCGGATTCACTGTTTTCACTTTCGGAAAATGAAACATCAGATTCATTATCAAATACCACATGCTTTTTTTTTTCAGTCATAGAGTTAGATTTATGAAGGTCTTCAGTAGAAAATCCTTCAGTAGAAAATCCTTCGCTGCTTGATATAATGAAATTCGTATCCATTTTTTGTCAGAATTACAAATTTTGAAAACACAATAGGAACAAATTTCGGAAAAAAATCTCCCATAATTCACGGAATTAAAATTACACTTCGATTTTTGTACAAAACTGTAGTTGAACTGTTTACGAAGTATAATACGTGTTTTCACGAATGTACTAAAGAGATTTACTCTGATATTCTCATTTAAATATGAATAGGTAAATTCGGGCGGTTTGGGGCGGCTTGGTCAGATTAACCAAAGTTTTTTTCGGGCGGTTTGGTAACGAAAGGGTTAAACGGATACATACATTTATTAATAACTATATATAAGTGTCGTCTGTTTATACATAAACACTGTTTCATACTGCAATTATATATACATATATCTATATATAATATTATATAATAAAATATATACAGAGTAAAATAAAAACCAATTTACCTTTTCTGTATTGTTATAGCAATTCGACCGTCCGTGTGTCTTTGCAAATGTGTTGGAATGATAAGTGAGTTGTGTTTTGGCGCCTTTTTACTAATAACAAACACACGCGTGTTTGTATGTAGTTGTTTGAAACGTTTGTGTTTGTCACTGTCATATATGTATGTGTATGCGTGTGTGTGAGGAATTACACACACACACTCACGCACGCACACATGTACATCAATGCTTTCTGAGTGAAATGTTAAAATATTGAGTTTTCTCGAATTTTGTCTTAATTGGGGGTAAAATTGAAAGAAATTTTTTATGGCATCACCCAATGGAAGTACTTTGAAAAATCATGGGTACACTCTAATTGAAGAAATTGTGTGAGGAGTAAATCGTTATGTATTTATTTGTTTCTGTTTGCTGTTTTTTTTTTTTTAGTAGTGGTTTAAGGTACACTTCTCTCGTTTTATCGAATTAGTTTCACTTTAATCGTTGCAAACTTGCAAAGAGAAAGTCGTAGAAATGAGAGTGATAGCGTGAGTGAATCAGCTCGCTCCCTTTTTGTGTGTGGTGTGTGTGTGTGTATGCTATAGCCCACACTAAGAAAAGCACTTGACTCAGACACCACAATGTGAGTTTTCTCGAAATTTTGCTTAATTGGGGTTGAAATTTTAAAAACTGGACCTGGCACGACCCGATGCATTCTACTCTTAAAAATGCTAGGTAAATTGTAATTGAAGAAATCCTATATTGTAGATTTCTATAAGATAGACAAGTGTCCTCCAGAGGACCATCATGGTTTCTTGTTCTCTTTAGAACAAGAGAACAAGAAACCATGATGGTCCTCTGGAGGACACTTGTCCTAAGCCACTTTGACTATTGCTCTCAGTTATGGTCACCATCCAGTGTCAAGTTGATCACAGAGCTCGAGGCGATCAGCGTAGCTACACGAAGAAGATAGCCTCTATGCAGAATGTAAGCTACTGGGAAAGACTCAAGAGATTAAAACTATATTCCTTGGAGCGTAGGCGGGAAAGATATGCCATAATATACATCTGGAAGATCCTGGAGGGACGTGTCCCAAACTTTGGCATCGAGAGTTACACAAATGCCAGAACTGGGCGCCACTGCGTGGTGCCTAGGACTCCAAATTTGCCATCCAGATGTAGGACAAGATACTGTGATAGCCTGGGCTTCCGAGGCCCACAGCTCTTCAATATCCTCACGAAGAACCTGAGAGACCTGCATGGGGTGGATGCAAATGTCTTTAAAATGGAACTGGATCTCTTCCTGTCAGGTGTCCCAGATGAACCAACTTCACGGCAGGAGGGGCAGATGAGGGCAGCTGCATCGAACTCTCTCATGCACCAAATAGCAGTTGCTAAAAAGCTTTCGTGAAGTAAAACCAAGTAGAAACACCAAATGGCGGTGCCCCAGCATGGCCACAGCTCATAAGCTGAAACTAGAATCAATCAATCAATCAATCAATCAATCATACAAAGGGAGGCAGATAAAATCTGCCTTTTATAATAAGAGATATATAGATATATATACTAAGTACATCTTAGTATAATGATTTGGGTTATACTAAGATGTACTTCCCCCAAATCCTCATGGTTGTTCTTGTTCTTACTCCTATTCTTTTTCTAGCCATTATTAATTGTCTTTACATATGTCAGCCCCTCCTGACCATTTGGACCCCCTGAAGAAGCCTGGAAGCACTTCATTGTCCAAGTCTTACCTGCTCATCCCTACACAACACTGAAGAGATGGAGACAACCTGGATGATTTCGTTGTCTCTTGGCAGAAATGGAACCAGCACCTACTGTCAGTCTTCTCATTTGCTCAGGTACCCCTTCAATCCCCTGTTCCCACACCCTTGCTCTTGCAATTACCAACTCTTTATATTTGATATGCTGTACTACTAATAAAAGTGTTTCTATTCACCTGATACATTCTAATACATTGGAATAAATAGACATTCTGGAATATTTACTGGCTGATCTCCGTCCATTTTCTATCCTCTCCACTTTCTTATTTGCTATATAAATATATATATATATATATTACATACATATATTTATTGCATCACGTTGCTCCAGTTCACTCATCTGTAGAAATGAGTTGCGACGTCACTGGTGCCAAGCTGTATCGACCTTCGTCTTTCCCTTGGATAACACTGGTGGCGTGGAGAGGGGAGGCTGGTATGCATGGGCGACTGCTGGTCTTCCATAAACAACCTTGCCCGGACTTGTGTCTAGGAGGGTAACTTTCTAGGTGGAATCCCATGGTCATTCATGACCGAAGGGGGTCTTTATATATATGTATATATATATATATAAATAAATAAATATATATATATATACATATATACATATATATACATATATACATACATATATATATATATATAATATATATATATATATATATACATATATATATATATATATATATATATTATATATATATATATATAGATATATATATATATATATATATATATATATATATATATATATATATATTGTAAGAACTCTTTGTTTAAGATTAATATCTAAAAGTTAATTTAAGCATATACATTGTAAATACGAGTGATTAACACAGTTTATTTACTTAATAATTAGATCTTCTATTAACTAACAGTAAACGAAGCATAGAAATTCAAATGTGTTAACCAATTAGAAATAGGTTATGATTTAAAATAATCGCTCCCTAACCCCCAATAATTTTGAAACTCTAAAATATTAATATATAACATATAACATAGCTATTATAGCTTATCTATCATACATAATCAAATGTTTTATTGTTTGAACATTTTTTGTGGAATTATTCTATGATACTTCATAATTCGTTGGATAAAAATACAAATATAATTTTAACTCCAACTTGGACGAAAGGGAAAAGAATCCTCATATTGGTATGAAGCATGCACTTGTATGTATTAAGAAGAACTATATACTAAAAGCCATAGTCTAACTGTAGGTGTTTTTTATATATTTATATACATATATGTATGTATACATACATATATGTGTATATATATATATATATATATATATATATATATATATATATACATATATATATATATATATTGATTAATTATGAATTTTCTGGTTAATTTCCGTAATGGAATCGACGGCTTATATTTGCTGCCGATAAATTTGGCGCGAGTGCGATGATTTGAAAATTTTAGGTCAGATATTGCCGAGGCAGGGATTGAAGTGCCTCGTGAAAATATCTGCTCCGATCTGGCTGTTCTTACTGACGAATCTATCGGCCTATGGAAGATTGGCTTGATTTAATTTAATCAGGTTAGTTTACCATTAAACAATAGATGAAACGGTGCATCGTATAAGAAATTACAGGGTAAATGTTTTTTTAATTTTCTCCTGGTTTGCGGAATTAATGTTATTTTGCGGTTGAAGCTTTGGCTGTTATTTCTAGTGGGTGAATGGCCTATTATGGCCGTTCCTTGATTGTGATGTTGAACTTATAAATGGTCTATGACTATTTAATTTTTTCCCACTAGGCCGCTGGTGGCAAAAAAATTCTACGAAATTTTTTGCCACCCTATATTGATTAATAAATATATATATATAATATATATATATTATATTATATGTATGTGGAGGCGCAATGGCCCACTGGTTAGGGCAGCGGACTCGAGGTCGTAGGATCGCGGTCGTAGGATCGCGGTCGTAGGATCGCGGTTTCGATTCCCAGACCGGGTGTTGTGAGTGTTTATTGAGCGAAAACGCCTAAAGCTCTGGCAGGGGGTGGTGGCGATCCCTGCTGTACTCTTTCGCCACAACTTTCTCTCACTCTTTCTTCTGTTGGCCTGCTCGCTTAGCCAGCGGGGTGGCGTCATTTAAACGCATTGTGACCAGCGATGTGTAGCAACATCTGATAGCCTGGTTGGTCATGGTGATCACGGTGATATATATATATATATATTTGTATACATATATATATATGTTTATATTTGTTTGTATGGATTGTGGATTGTTTATCTTCTATCGTAATATTGGATATACTGGAATCTATTATAATATGTAGTGAAGATTACTATAATAATAATAATAATAATAATAATAATAGTAATAATTGATTATTGTTTATGTAGTCATGAGCATAGATGTATGTTCCAGTATATATGTATATATATATATATGTATACATATGTATATGACGGATGGTCTATTTACTTGGACCTATTGTTTGATTGTGTTTATTTATGTGTTTATACACATGTAAGAGTATATATACTCTGCTTATGTATGTATGTATACATCTATATGTGTAATTCTATATGGATATTTGTTCATATTTTTATATATATTAAATTATACATGTATCCTGTTTCATGTATTAGTATTTTTAAAGTTCTTTATAATCTCTGACGAGGCCTATGGTTATATATATAAGTACCCTATTTTTAAATGCCTACAACCTCAATATAACTGACAACTATAGGCACTGAAGAAAAAACTACTTTTATCCATAGGCTGAAACAGCTGTAAGGAGTGATTTTAATGATTTCAATAATTTATATTATGACTTTTATAATTTGTATTCTTATCTTATATGTATTGAATTATAATGTATATATGTATGCTATTAAGGTTCTCATTTTGTTAAATGAATAAATAATTCAACATTATAATATCTGATAGTTGATGAAAAACTAAATTGTTTCTCCATTTTCTTATTTGTATTATATATATAGTGTTACGATACCACCTGCCGTCGCTCGAACTCTTCGGAACCCGGGACCCTACCAAGTCGAGCGACGACGATTGACCGGCCCAGTCGAACGGGAAATTCACCACACAGAGAGGACTCGGTGGGGGAATGGCAGTGAACTCGGCAACCGGCGACCGGAGAGAACAACAACAACAACATCAGGAAGAGATACAGAGACACGGCGGAAGGCAGTTGGCTTACATTTAAAAACAGTTTATAACAATCATTACAACATCAAATACAATGTGATACATATCAGAGATACATTAAAGAAAATAACATGCAAGAAAACAACAAAATCAAAGCATTTAAACAGTTCACGTTGAATCAAAACAGAATGTTCACGATATAGCACAGTCCGCAGACAACAGTTCAAATCAGTTCAATGTTCTACATTAGTCTCTCTCTTTCTTTTTCTTTTCAACACAGTTCTTTCTTTTTCCTCTTTCCTTTTTTCTCTTTTCCTTAATTCACAGTTCTTTCTCCCTTTTTGACACATCAATTCTCTTATCTTTAACAACTCTTTTTAACACAATTCACATCAAAACATAAACAACACATACCGTTACATTTTCTAGCTACAACTCCTACTACAATAGCCATGCCTTCTATCCGCCGTAATCCCTCTCCTTCGCTCTCAGTCCTCTGTGTATGTCTTTCTAAACCTCTCGCTTGTCATCCTCACATTCACTGTCTGTCTTCCTCAATGATGTCGCTGCCTCGCCCTGTTGCCATCTTCTTGGCTGACCGTCCGTATCACTCCTGTCTTTGGCCAAAACTGCCGACCGACTGACCCAAAAGCTCACAGCACGTCGCATTTTAAAGGGTGGTTTCTCGAACTTTCCCTGACCGGAACAGGGTCAAAGGTCTCTTCCAAAAACACAAATCTCTCCAGAAAATGGCAGAACAAAAGGCAATAACTTTTTATCCCAGACTCTACAGACCAGCAAAAAGTGGGTCATATCACTCTTATTCTCTTTGTCCGAACTGACCTCCATATCAATATATTATATATATGTATGTATATATATATATATATTATATATGTATTATATATATATATATATATATATATATACATATATGTTATATATATACATATATATTATATATATATATATATATATTATATATATATATATATAATACATATATAATATATATAATATATATATATAATACATATATATAACATATATATATATATAAATGATATTACATAAATGATATTACTGACACCATCAAACACAGTAACATCAGAACCTTCGTTGATGATTCCAAGCTCCAGAAGGTCATCAATGGAATGGATGACTGAAAAAGCCTTCAGTCAGACCTACTGGCTGTTGTCCAATGGGCGGAAAAGAACAACATGTTGCTAAACGAAGATAAATTTGAACTGATCCACTTTGGAAGGGAGGACGCTCTGAAACTCCCATACTCTCTTCCTTCTGGAGAAATTCTCATGGCGTCTAACAACATCAGAGACTTGGGAGTAACAGTGGACAACAACATAAGCTGGGCTACACATATAAGCAGCAAAGTTGACATGACCCGCAGAATGTGTTCCTGGATTCTCAGAACCTTCCAGTCGAGAGATTCCCACACTATTATCCTTCTCTTCTCCACTGTTGCCCGACCCCACCTTGAATACTGATGTCCACTGTGGTCTCCCTACACAAAACAAAATATTATGAGAATTGAAGCTCCCCAAAGGTCAATCACAAAAAAGATAGATGGCATGTCAGACCTTGACTACTGGGGTCGACTAGAGAAGCTGAAACTGTATTCACTCCAACGACACTGTGAACGCTACATTATCTGTATGATGTGGAAAATATTCCATCAACACTATCCGAATGATGTTGGCATCACCTTCAATATACATCCAAGACTTGGACCCCGTGCCATCTGTCCACAACAAAAATCTCAATCGCATCTCATAACAACATTGCGGCACAATTATTTCACCTCAACTGGACCCGCTCTCTTCAACATTACACCAGGACACGTCAAAACAGAAACTGACCACACAAAATTCAAGAAGTCTTTGGACAAATTCCTTCAAACAGTCCCGGACAAACCACCCACACCCCGATATGTCTCCGCAAACAATAACTCTCTGCTCAAATGGGCCTCGGTGCCCAAATCCTGAATTGAAAGACTTCGCCAGGTGGAGCTATTAAGTTAGACATGGCCTGGGCCAATACTGGCCAAAACCTTTCTAAGTTATTCTAAGTTATATATATATTATATATATGTTATATATATATATATATATATATATATAGACCGGAGTAAACACATAAATGTGAAACAAGGTGGAAAAAAGAGTACTCAAATACCAGTGGTAGAGTAATATGCTTTATTTTAAGCAGCAGAAAATTCAACAAAATCTGTTACTCTGAGTTTCTCGTTGCCGTTCATCAGACAGTTTTTGCTAGAATGGAACATATATATTAATTCAATCTATACTCTTACAAACGCTACACCTTTAAAAAGAAATGGACTTGTTTGATTGGCCCTTTAGAAAAAACGGTCAATCTTCGAGCGATAAACAAAAAGGTCAAAAATATATGTATATATATATAAAAAAACTTATAAAAATTATAAAAATTATAAAATCCGAGGAAAAAAACCGAGGAAAAACCTATTGCCGTTAATGAAGACAGTACAAATTAATGCATAGAAATTAAACCTGTTATAAATACTGCAATACATATTTATATTAAAATCCACATATATATATCAACATACACAAAAGGATGCGCGTAAACGCCATACATACATATACAGACGTATGAATATGAATCTAAATTATACACATAAAAGCATGTGTACATATATTCACGCAAACCGTCTCGCACGCAAGCTAAAATTCATCTATGTAGCAATTCTCATATACTGAGCAAGGAGGGGGAACGAAAGAAAGGGAAAGAGAGAAAAAAGGAACGAAAGAGGGGTGGGGGGGGGAACTTGTAGCGATGTTATTGGCATCTATAGAGGCCAGTATACATACACAAGTTTGAATTGATACATATACATACCGTCGTGTGTATGCGTGCTTAAGCACAAGCATACTTTCACTTACACATACACAGATACGCATGCTTACAAATACATATGCTTTGCTATACACAAACTTATATAAACATTCTAAATTTGACAACATTGCTTTTTTTTAAAAAAAAAAACATTGCTTTTAAAAAATGGGTGCATTAATAAAAATATATACGAAAGACATATAAAATAAAATATAACATCCTATTTTGGGTCATTTATAAATAATCAAGGTAATATAAATAATCAAGGTAATCCTATGCAATACAATAACATGAAAACAAAGTTTGTAGGTTTTTCCTAATATATATGTAGAAACAATAAGACTTTGCTATAGATCCGTCGTAGCGCTTAAGAGTCAAAATCAAAAATCAAAAATCAAAATACAAAATATATACTCTATCCATATGGTATATTTATATTCGACATTTTAAATTTAGCCGCGTGCCTACATAAGTTCATTAACTCACTTCTTTGATTCAAAGAATTATTGTCTTTGAATAATATGTGCATTTTTTCTAATAAGCAAAGCTTGCACTTGAAATTATATTTGTAAGCTCCATGCCTGTATGGTGCCGCCCTGTCCAGAATGCTCCATGTCACGTTGAAAGGTGGGGCTTCCTTTTCTTTTAGTTCCCAGACATATTTTGCTAGGCTGGTTTTCTTCCTATTCTCTGGGTATTTAAAAGAATTCTTATGAGAATAAAATCTTGTTTTAAATGAATTTTCTGAAGCCCCTGTGTATGTCTTGTATTCCGATGAGCCTTCCACTTGCACCTTGGCTCTATAAACTACTCCTTTCACTAGACATTTCCCTTCTAACGGACAGGAGCTTTCGTTTTTACAATTACATTTCTTAATGGGCTCGGCACCATGTCTAATCTCAATTAGCTTCCTATTATGTTGGCTAATGTAAGAGGCGAAATTTCTGCAACAAGAATAGCTAACCTTCAGGGTTCTTCTATTAAATATTCTGTAGAATTTATGACCCTGCTTAAAATGCTTAGAGACTAATCTCAAAAATTCCTTACCTATATTAGTCTTTACGGCCAAATTGAAAGCCGGGTTGAACCACAAAACTTTCCTGGTCCTAGTTCTTCGTGCAGCATTATTATTAGCATTAAGCTGGTTGAACTGGATCTTCTCCGGGAATCCACTATTCTTTAATGCGCTATCGTAATAAGGTGCAGCATTATGGAATGCTGCCTCGTCCGAAGAAATTGAAGATATTCTTCTACCTACATTGCTGACTAAGTTGCTAAGGATAACTGGTGGATGGTTCGAATCTTTGCTAATATACGATAGCTTTTCATTGGGCTTACGGAAAGGTTTAAATCTATCCGATCTTACATTAAAATTTACGTCTAAAAAATCTACACTATTCAGGTTAGTATCTATCGTAATCCGTAAGCCCATCCTTTGAAAGAAAGCTATAAGGTCCTTCCTAAGTCTATCTGATTCATGGCCGTTTAGATTATGCGTGGCTATAAGGCCGTCATCCCTATATAGACCTGCATCTATAAATGGGAATTCTATTTTTAGATGCCAATAACATCGCTACAAGTTCCCCCCCCCCCCCCCACCCCTCTTTCGTTCCTTTTTTCTCTCTTTCCCTTTCTTTCGTTCCCCCTCCTTGCTCAGTATATGAGAATTGCTATATAGATGAATTTTAGCTTGCGTGCGAGACGGTTTGCGTGAATATATGTACACATGCTTTTATGTGTATAATTTAGATTCATATTCATACGTCTGTATATGTATGTATGGCGTTTACGCGCATCCTTTTGTGTATGTTGATATATATATGTGGATTTTAATATAAATATGTATTGCAGTATTTATAACAGGTTTAATTTCTATGCATTAATTTGTACTGTCTTCATTAACGGCAATAGGTTTTTCCTCGGTTTTTTTCCTCGGATTTTATAATTTTTATAATTTTTATAAGTTTTTTTATATATATATACATATATTTTTGACCTTTTTGTTTATCGCTCGAAGATTGACCGTTTTTTCTAAAGGGCCAATCAAACAAGTCCATTTCTTTTTAAAGGTGTAGCGTTTGTAAGAGTATAGATTGAATTAATATATATGTTCCATTCTAGCAAAAACTGTCTGATGAACGGCAACGAGAAACTCAGAGTAACAGATTTTGTTGAATTTTCTGCTGCTTAAAATAAAGTATATATATATATATATATATATATATATAACGTTATATAATTAGGGCTCAGTAAATTAATTTACTTTGCCACATACTGAAATTTTTAGAAATAGCAGCCAAAAAGATTTTTTAGCCATTTCTACTACATTAAGAAGAGTCTCCCAGATAGTGTTTACTCAAAAATAATTCACGTAGATATGGAGGGAAAACAGCAAAATATCACATGTACAAAGATTATTTGAGAACGCTCACGTTTCTAGATTAGTCGAATTAAAACTCGACATTTCTGGGAGACTCTTCTTAATGTAGTAGAAATGGCTAAAAAATCTTTTTGGCTGCTATTTCTAAAAATTTCAGTATGTGGCAAAGTAAATTATTTTACTGAGCCCTAATTATATAACGTAATATTTTGAATACGCCTTGAATGGTCCTTTTACATACTGAAAACTACTTGGTGAAATTAATTAATAATTAATTGATTTTACCCTTAATCAATATATACATGTTATATATATGTATTATATATATATTATATATATATATATATGTATTATATATATATTATATATATATTATATATATATATATATATATATGTGTATATGTATATATATTATATATCATATAAATAATATATAAATATATGTATATATACATACATATATGTACATACCTACATATATATGTATATATACATGCATATATGGGCACAGGACATAAAAAAAAACGTTGAACACAATGAGAAATGAAAACATAAAAACAAAAATATAGAAACGAACTTTTTTTATACATACATACATATATATAGAAACACACACACACACACACACACACACACATATATATATATATATATATATATATATTATATATATATATACAAGAATTACAGAATGGAGTAGGAAAGATCCGGGCTACATATATTTCATAGCAAGTGAGGTGTATACTGCTGGCTATGCTTCAGGCCAAAGATATCTTGATAAGATTAAAGGTTGTTGCAAGGAGATACATGTTGATGCAAGCAAGATTCAATCAGAAAGCTATGTATAGGCACAGGAGTGGCTGTGTGGTAAGTAGCTTGCTTACCAACCATATGGTTCTGGGTTCAGTCGCACTGCGGGGCACTGAGCGGATTTGGTAAAGGGAAACTGAAAGAAGCACGTCGTATATATGTATACGTATATATATGTATGTGTGTCTGTGCTTATCCCCCCAACATTGCTTGACAACCGATGCTGGTGTGTTTACGTCCCCATAAATTAGCGGTTCGGCAAAAGAGACCAATAGAATAAGTACTAGGCTTACAAAGAATAAGTCCCGGGGTCGATTTGCTTGACTAAAGGCGGTACTCCAGCATGGCCACAAGAGCGAAAGAGTATCCTTGGTCTTTCCAACTCCATTCCGTAAATCTTGTATTTTTATTCGTTCATCCAGGAACCCTGTTCACCGTCCCTGGATTATAATTAGAACTTTTTTCAACTTATCCCACTTCAATACAAAAAAAATCCACTACTTCCCATCTCACTAAACCACTATTGTCCCTGAAAGTTGTTCTTTTATATTTATTATGGATTGCTTGAAGCTAACTTTCTTCCTACACCTCACTCCCTGGAGTTTACATTTATATTTATGTATATGTATGTATGTATGTATGTATGTATGTATGTATGTATGTATGTATGTATATATATGTATGTATGTATATGTATGTATGTATATATATATGTATGTATATATGTATGTATGTATGTATATGTATGTATATTATGTATGTATATATGTATGTATGTATATATATATGGATGTATGTATGTATGTATATATATGTATGTAGATATGTATGTATATATATGTATGTATGTATGTATATCTGTGTGTGTGTCTGCATTTGTCCCCTCCACCATCGCTTGACAACCAATGTTGGTGTGTTTACATCCCTGTAACTTAGCAGTTCGGCAAAAGAGACCGATAGAATAGGTACTGAGCTGACAAAGAATAAGTCGTGGGGTCATTTGTTTGACTAAAGGCAGTGCTCCAGCATGGCTGCAGTCAAATGACTGAAACAAGTAAAAGAATAAAAGAATATACAGGGTGTCCCCAAAAACGCTCCCTGATTTCAAACAGGTATAACAGGTAACTTCATTGTAATGATCTTTCACAGTCAGTAGCCTCAGATGCAGGATTTCATTCAGTTTCATGTGGTAGAGGGTAGCATTAAAGGCACCCAATGTGTGCCCCTCTGGTTGCTTGGGTCCGGTCCAGACCCTCTCAACATATCTGGAGTTACCATGTGAACTGTTTTAGTCGTCAAACTTTTCAGCTCCCTCAGCATTGCAGGTGGTGCAGGTATGTAAAGTGTGCTCTTCATGTAACCCAAATGAACAAGTCACAAACAGTTAGTTCCGGTGACCTCATAGGCCACTTGCAGAACACCTGGTCATCTCATTCAGCATGACCAATCCAGCATGACCATTAGCAGTGAGATGCCAATGCAATGGAGCACTGTCTTGCTGGAAAAGGTAGTCATCACCCTCAGTGGCTAGTTGTGGAAACATCCAATTGGTCAGCATCTCCAGGTAACTTTGACCAGTAACCGTTCCTCCCTCAAAGAAGAAAGGGCCACATACTGTCCTCTCTGGTACAGTACAAACACATTAACTTTTGGTGAGTCTTGCTCAATTTCCTGGGCAGCGTGTGGATTTTCAAGTCCCCATATCTGCACGTTATGCCTATTGACTTTACCGTTCGAGTGAAATATCGCCTCATCACTGGAAAGGATTTTTCACAGCAGATTATCATTGTCTTCCATTAATTGCTGGATATTCTCACAAAATTCAAATCGCATTCCATTATTTTTTGGGTGGAGCTTGTAAGGGTGAAACTTTAGGTATTTATGTAGGATCTTTCAAAATGTGCTTTGGAGAGTGTGACGGGACTCTTGGCTAATTGACTTTTTTGGGATGTGTACAAATTTTCTTCTGCCTCAATCAATAACTTTCTCTGAGACTGATGGTCGGCCAGAATCTCCTTTTCTCTCATCACAGATACGTCCTTTCTGACTAAAATCGTTGTATCATTTCTGAATGGAAGAATGGTAGGACCCTCGAGTCTGAATGCATGTTGCACGGCCATAACACTGTTTAATCTTGAAATTTCCAGTACACACAAGCTGTGTTGCTGTGGGATGGCAGCCAGTTTTAGATTTCCTTGCATTGATAAACTTGAGAGAAGAGTGCGTGTAGTGGGCATAGCAGGTCAATACAACCGAGGTACATCGACAATCTGTACCATTGTGAAGAAAATGGCCATCACAACAGCAAAGAGTGTCTCCAGGCTCTCTAAGATGGAAAAATTGCTTCCCCTGTGGATCAACAAGAAGCAACTCACAGGGAATACAATTACAGAAGCCATCATCTGCGAGAAAGCACGAGCATTGTGTGGGGATCTCCTGAAGCAGAACCTTGGAACAGCAATGGAGAAGACATCAGCCAGTCGCGGCTGGTTTGATAATTTCAAGAAGAGGACTGGCGTTCACAATGTCATCAAATATGGAGAAGTAGCAAGTTCTGACATGAAGGCAGCTGAAGATTATGGTCAGGTGGTACTGGCATTGGCCATAACTACGACAGGGTGTAACAAGGAGAACGCTGAATTTTGCATGGAGGGAACTGTGACCTGACTGCGTATCCGAAAGAGACTTCAAGGGGTTTGAGTCTGAGGCACTTGCGGTCAAGAAAATAGTGTCTCTTGGAAAGTCCATGAGTCTCAAGGTTAATGATGGGGACATTGATCATTTTACTGGGTTCAACAGGTCCTCAGAAGCACAGCATATTGCCCAATAATTGAAGGGTATGTTTAAACGGGTCAGTTATGCAAAACTGGCATCGGCCATGACTATGAATCTCACTTGGTTTGCCAAGTCTTCTCAAGCACAGCATATCCCCACAGGCCTTGGTTGCCTGTGTGAGGTCCAATGTTCCAAGGTTGTGCTTCACCACCTCATCCCATGTCTTCCTGGGTCTACCTCTTCCACAGGTTCCCTCCATTGTTAGGGTGTGACACTTCTTCACACAGCTGTCCTCGTCCATATACATCACGTGACCATCCAAGTGCAGTCGTCTCTCTTGCACACCACATCTGATGCATGCTTCTTATGTCCAACTTTTCTCTCGGGGTGCTTACACTCTGTCGTGTATGGACACTGACATTACACGTCCAGCGGAGCATACTGGCTTCATTCCATTCAAGCCTATGCATGTTTTCAGCAGTCACACACACACACACACACATACTGGAATTTGTTTTTCGGTGTTAGCATTAGTATGTATTTGACACTAGTACTATACAAATTCCAGTAAATTCACAGATATATGGATAAACCAGCAGAAGTTTGGATGTAAGACATCCCTACAAGGACCATCTCTCTCTTTACAAAACTTCATTAATGCTCATTATATATGTAAATAAATGCTTCCAACTGGTGAAATGGAGAAAATTCAAGCAGAGACATCAATTAAAGACATTCCAATACCACCCAGAAAGGAATTCATGAAGGACCTAATAGAAAAAATAATGAAGTTCATACACGGATTCACATGGAAAGTATACTACTACAACAAAGGAGAACCACCAAAGGATAAGACTAAGGGTGAAAGAGCAATATTACAGGACTAGGAAATACCAAACCACCAAATAATCATTTGACAGCTTTTGAAGAATTGTGGACGACCATAGTTATAAATGTAAAATTCAGAAGATATTCCCATAGAGGAAATGAACACTTAAAAAAACTAAAATCTATTACCAAGGACCATAAGAGAAGAGATGGACTTATTGTTCATGCAGATAAAACTAGTAGCATCCACCACTATCACAAATTACTAAGAAAGAAACAACAAAAAAAACCTACAAGATAATGAATAACGAGCAATTGAGAATAATAAAGAAAAAGACCCAAGAAATAATGACAAATTATAAAGCAGATGATAAAACAGACCCTTTTGTACTTAAAACAGACCCTTTTTGTACTTAAAAGACCATGAATTAACTTTAAAAACCACAAACCCAATTTCAAGTGTAACCCTAGCGTTAAATTAATTTGTCAAGAGAAGTCAGACCTCAGAAAAATAAGCAAAACAATAATTGATAAATATATATCTACACTAAGTGAATTAGTAAAATTAAACAAACTCACAAGAAGTAATATAGTGGTTTAACAAATTAGACAAAAAAAAAATAAATAAAAAGCTGATACAAATTGATATAGAAAGCTACCATTCATCAACTAAGCCAATATTACTAAATAAGGCCCTCTTATTTGCATAAAAGAATACTAACCTAAATACGAGTGAAATCAACATAACACTAGCGGTTAAGAAAGCAATTATAAAATTTGATAATGAATCCTGGGTAAGGAAGGACACTAATGATAGCTTTGATAGTACAATGGGATCAGCAGACTCAGCACAGGATTCAGTGGGAGTACATATTATCTAACTTAGGTAGGGATTTTCCAGAATTCGGATGTGGTCTTTACAGGGATGACCTGATAACCTATCTAATTAGAGATATATAAGAGAAAATTTTAGAAATTCTTCAAGAACATAGGACTATCAATAACTATTGAAAATGAACGCAATTCCATTAACTTCTTGGATGTTAACCTTAATCTAGAAACAGGGAAGCATAAGGCCTACCATATGCCAAATACTAACCTAAGATACATCAACATAGGAAGTAACCATCCAAAAAACACCACACATAGATTACTTGAAAATGTATCAAAAAGGATATCTAATCCAGGGGTCCCCAAACTTTTTAGACCACTGACCCCTTCATGGAATCCTTGACACCCTCATCAAGCCTTATGTATGTACAAGAAAATACATAATAATAATAATAATTAAGTAGATGTAAAGCCACCAAAAAGAAGAGAATATGACCAAAGACTGCATGTACTCCATCCCATGCAGCTGTGGTAGGTTATACAAAGGCGAAACATGCCGGCCCCTCAAAATAAGGATACAGGGACATCATAAAGCATGAGGAGATATTGATAAATCAGGTATAACTGATCATGTATGGAAAAATGAAGACCATCTCCCCCTGTGGGACAAAGTTAAAATAATACACAGAGAACACCACTGGAAAATACGAAAACTAAAAAAAGGAGCCCATATGCAAGGACACAACAACCTCCTAAGCAGACCAAGTGCAGATATGAGCAGCATATGGGAACTGGTATTAAGGAAGAATAGAAAAATATTAGATTTATAAGCTCTAAAATTAATTCCATAATTGCCCATGGGCATGCCTACGGGCACAGTGGTTGAGAGCATGGGCTACTAACCCCAAAATTCTGAGATCGAATAATAATAATAATAAATTCAAAAAATACCTTCGGAATAAGAACCCAGGTTCGAAATCTCCCCAAGACACCTGAAGAAGGCTGGAGGGTATATCAGCTGAAAAGATGTATCAACAACAAACAAGATGAGGACAGATATCCATCAAATTTAATTAAACAATTACGTATTTGACTCATTTGTTTATGTATTTAATATTGTTTGTACAGTTATATGTATATAAATTATAATTTATTTATTATTATTATGATTTAATTGAACGCGGCACATCCATTTCCAAGTAAAATTATTATAAAAAAACCTTGTTACAATTAAAGCTAAATATATAACTGTTTAAAAGATAATATAAAGTATAAATTATTATCACTCACATGTTCTCTGAACACACGAGGTTCAATCAACCATATTCTCAAAAGACGTTGTCCATCATTCACTACTTTCTCAATATATATATGTGTGTGTGTGTATATATGTATATATATATACACATATATATATATACATATAGATATATACATATATATGTATATATATATATATATATATATATCTATATATATATATATATATGTACATATATATGTATATATACACACACATATATCTATCTATCTATCTATCTATCTATCTATCTATCTATATATATATATATAATATATATATATATATATATATATATATATTGTTATATTTCGGAATGGTCATATTGCCAGTTTAGCCAATAAAATCTTGCACAACAAATATTTAAACGTATATATATATATATATATACGTGTGTGTGCACACAGGCTGCGGTGGGTAAAAAAGTTGCACCGAGAGTTGATAAAAATCAAACGTCCGGTCAACATGATGGTGTTTGGAGTGACCACTAGTGATGGTGACATTATGCCTCCATTCATCTTCCCACACAGCCTCAGACTTAAAAACTCTTTACTATTTCAAGATATTTTTATTTAATTTTGGTAAATATACCTGTTAAAATGAGATGTCGGTGTTATATACATTTTTGCATAATTTAGGCAATAATATATCCACCACACCTTGTGCGTGTGTGTATATATATATATATATATATATAGTGAGTCCAATCTAGACTACCCGTGATCCATTGGGTCACTTGGAAAGTCTGAGTTTCCCAGCAATGGAGTTTTGTTTCGTGTTTTTTTTCCTTTTCCATGTTATTTTGCATGCTTTCAACGAATGTGACATTGAAATCACACGTAAACGGCTCCTTTCCCCAGAAAAGGAAAAATTTGGCTGCTATTTCTTGCACGCCCTGCTACCACGTAACATGTAACTCGGGTTCTTTATCGCAAATAGCTGTTACGTTGTAGCAGGGCGTGCTAGAAATAGTAGCCAAATCTTTGGCGTTGAGATACGTTGAATGGACTTGGAAAGAATTTTTGTCATGGTATTCCCTTGGGGCGATCTTTCGCTTTCACTCTCAGAACTGTCATCCGGATCAGTTCGTTAATTTCCGTAATTTTTTTTTATTTATTTACTTTTGTTTTAAAGTGAAAGATGTATGAACATGTCTATGAAATGGACGTATGTGTGTGCGTGTGTATGTGTGTGT